>NC_081563.1:44270758-44341068 GCF_022355385.1 Mustela nigripes | reverse complement strand
AAAAATATATGTTTATAAAAAATAAAAAATTTAAAAAAAAATAAATAAAAAAATAAAAAAATAAAAAAAAATTAAAAAAAAAAAAGAAATACGTCAGACAGAGATGGACAAATACCATATGATTTCACTTATATGTGGAATCTAAACAAAACTAACAAACAAAATGCAGAAACAGAACTTTAGTACAGAGAAGAAATTGATGCTTTTCAGAGGCAGGGTGGTGAGTGGGTGGGCAAAATAGGTGAAGAAGAGTGGGAAGTAAGGCTTCCAGTTACAGAATGAGTAAGTTACAGGGACGAAAAGTACAGCAGAGAAAATATAGTCAATGGTATTGTAATAGTGCTGTACAGTGACAGATGGCAGCTATACTTATAGTGAGCATAGTATAATGTATAGATTTGTGGAATCATAGTCTTGTACACCTTAAAGTAATGTGACATCAAGTCCCAATTATGCTTCAATAAAAGAAAAAACAAGACTTAAAATTGTGGATAATAATAATTAGCATCATATGCATAGTACCTGGCTATATATTTATTTTTAATAGCATGTCTCATTATAGAAATGAAGCTTTTTATTTAAAAAATCTATTTATTTATTTATTTGACAGAGAGAGCACAGGCAAGGGAAGCTGAAGAGAGAGGGAGAAGCAGACTCCCCACTGAGCAAAGAGCTCAATGTGGGGCTTGATCCCAGGACCCTGGGATCACGACCTGAACTGAAGACAGATGCTTAACTGACGGAGCCACCCAGGGACCCCAGAAAGTAAGTTTTGGTATCTGGCCCCATTTTTATATGTAATTAATAAATATGCTATTTATAAATACATGCTATTAATGCAATTAATGAATGCTCATTGACTTGAGAATGATTGTTTTATAAAATGGGCTTTTTTTTCACTTCAAAAATAAAATATCAGCTCTCACATAGACATGTTTTAAGATTCTGATTACCTTATATGTCTAGTTTTGTGACTTCCACCTCGATATTTCTCTTTTGAGGGCTTAGGTTTTCGTGTAACAAAATGGAAGACGTTCACCTTCTTAGGTTGCCATAGTACCAAACGGGTCAGCTATCATGCCACTTAATGCTCATGTGGTAATAATGATGATGCCAGTGAAGATAGCAACATTTGTGGTGGTTATGATGTTGAATGCTAATTTGATGATGTTTTCTTTCTTCCTATCTTTCTCTCTCTTTTTTTTTTTTTTGATGACTTTTTCTAATGAGAGAATTTATGGGTTTGCTCCTATTTTCAAAATGATCAGACTCCCCAAATGTTAGTTATCACTTCTAAGGGTAGTAAAGAACTACTGAGAGTTTGAGAGGTAAGTGACACAACCAAAGCTGCTCTGGAATTGTTAACCTGATTTTGGTGTTCTGGAGGAAGGAGGTAAATTACTGAGAAAGGTGTACCATTTAGGTAGCAATTGTCTACTGACATTTATTTGCTAGTTATGAAACAAGTTATAATGTTTAATTAAGTCTTTTATTTTTCAGTAAATTCTTAAAATAGTATTTTATTTCTTTAAAATATTTAAGAGTACGGGGCACCTGGGTGGCTCAGTGGGTTAAGCCTCTGCCTTCGGCTCAGGTCATGATCTCAGAATCCTGGGATCAAGCCCCGCCTCAGGCTCTCTGCTCAGCAGGGAGCCTGCTCCCCCATCCCCCCACTGCCTGCCTATCTGCCTACTTGTGATCTCTGTCAAATTAAAAAAAAAAAAACAAACTTAAAAAAAAAAGAATGTGATTGAAATTGTTTATAGTATGACAATATTATTCAAGTATATGCAACAGTACTTTGTGCCTGGTGTGGAGAATGAGGATAAGTAGACATCAAGAAAGTCCTTCTGTAGAACATGGAAAGACAGGAAGAAATAGCCATTTGGAAGATAGATTAGAGCATTAACTTTCCTTTTACTTTCTTCTTCCCTCACCCTTCTTTGAAAGAATTTTTTTGGTATTATTTACAATATTAGGAAATATACTCATTTTTTTAGTTGAAAAATACAAAATTCCCACTTACTCAAATTTTGTGAACTATTAACATCCATCCTCATACTTTTTGATTTCTCTTTTTCTATGACTTTTTCATCTTTCTGCATTTTCTATATGCTAATAAAATTTGCTCTAACACAGGAAGAATGCCTCCAATATAGAGTCACTGGTATGGTTGTCACTGTCTAACAGCCACACCAAGGCAGCAGTTATCAAAGCTTTGTCACTGAAAGCAGCATCACTTACCATCTTGGGAGAGAGAGGGCAGACCATGGACATGATGCATTCCAAATGCGAACTTTCTCAAGAACTGTGAAGATTCTACCTCTAAAAACCCAAAGTGTCAAAAACAGAAAGAATGCCCTTGGCAGAGAATATGCTGGATTCATTCTGATGCAGAAACTGCTACTCTGGTATCCTTCACTAGATTTTTATTTAATTTGGCCCTTAACGTATCCTTTGAAGTTATGTTTGCTCAGCTCAGGGAACCTGGCAGCATCAATGCCTGCTCATTAGCGGCTTTTTTATTGTTGCCTCACAACCATGTGAGTTTCTGAACTTGTCTGTTTCCATTTGTAAGTCAATTTCTGCCTCCATATCAGTCAACAGGTAATTTTTTTTTTCTCCTCCTGCACAGACCCTATGGGGGAAAAAGAAGCTGCAACATTGCCAGTGCTTGAAATAAAGTAGTCAGGCAGAAAAAAATAGAACACTATTTCACTTAGTCTTTTTTGCCTTGACAAAATCCAAGTGGGAAATTCTGCTCTGATTGAAACTTCTTGAGTAAAACACAGTAACAAAAAATAAAACTATATGCTACATATACACAAACACAATCATACAAAAGCATAACATACATAGACATATAGACATACACACACACACACACATATACTTAGGTATTTATACACACACACACACACACACACACACACACACACACATACTTAATCCCCAATTATCCTGCAAATAGAAAACATGTACATAGTTACATCAGCCATGGATACTATGCAAAACTATACCTTAAAAATGTGTGTGTTTGTGTGTGTGTAAAATGATGTGTAGGTAACTTTCTTGAATTTAAAAATGTAATCCTTTCACACTTTGGGTTTTTGTATTTATAGCTTTCCTATGTGGAATTCACTACCCTCTATCAATCAAAAGAACTCCTTATCATACCCTTGATAGCTTCCAAATCAGTGAAAAGAAGAATTTCTAAGTCAATAGATCTATTTCCTAAAACAAAATTTAAAAAGCTTGTTCATAAAAAAAAAAAAAAAAAAAAAAAAAAAAAAACTTGTTCATATTAGGCTTGAATCTTAGGGCATGAAGTACCATAATTCTTCCCACTCCCACCTCCATACAACTGTCAAGCCATGAAGATATCTCATGCATTTACTATCTGAGGAAAGAAATGGAACCTGAGAAAACTCTGATACTTTGGAAGGAAAATATTACAGAGAAAATTTTTAAAAAAGAATTATATGCAGAGCAAGATATTCTTCAGATGATTAGACTGGGCATTGGAGTATGTTTAGACACATATGGTGTGAACAGCGATCTGCTCTTTTATTCTTAGAAGATGAATCTATCTCCCCATCATCACTGGATCTAGGTTTGGTAATGACAATGGCTTGAATTGAGGGGGCAAAGAACTCATAGCTTCTGCAGATGAGTCAAAGGAAGTGAAACTGGAAAGTGATATGCTAGTATAATAACTAATTCCCTGGAAAAGACAAAAATATAGTCTATGGCGTCTGTCCAGTTTTTGGCCTCAATACTCTCATCAGGGTTGATTTCAATTTACTTCATTAACATCACTGAATGGGATTTGAGAAGACAAAGACACAACTGACCCTTGTGAGTTGATTGGTATTAGTGCTAGCATACCACTAAACTTGGTCAGAAAAGGACTGAATTGAATGTCAACTTGAAAGATAAAACAAGACAAAGCCTTCTAAGGTTATCTCTGCCCTGACTCTCCTACAGAGAGTTGAAGCCAATTTTCTCTCTGAGCATAGCAGCTTTACAAAGTTCTGGAGGACTGGCACTATAGATTGAATGTCTTTTCTCTCCCAAAATTCATATGTTAAGTCCTAATCCCCAGGGTGATGGAAGGTGATTAGGCCCTCAGAATGGAGTCCTCAAGAAAAGGATTAGTGCCCTTTTTAAAGAGACCTAGAGAATTCCCTATTCATCCTTTCCATTTTGTGAGCATACAGCAAAATGGACATCTATGAACTAGAAAGTGGGCTCTCACCAGACACCCAATCTGCAGGTACCTTGATCTTGGGTATCCCAGCCTCCAGAATTGTGAGAAATATATTTGTTATTTAAGAGCCACATAGTTTATGGTATTTTTTTAAAAGATTTTATTTATTTGACAGACTGAGATCACAAGTAGGCAGAGAGGCAGGCAGAGGGAGAGGGAGGAAGCAGGCTCCCTGCAGAGAGCCCGACGTGGGACTCGATCCCAGGACCCACTAAGCCACCCAGGTGCCCCAGTTTATGATATTTTTATTATATAGCACATGCAGACTAAGGCAACTAGATATCATTGATTTAATGCTTAGCTATGCATCAATCTAGTATGTGAAATATAGTGATAGTCCAATAAGAAGTCATGTCTACAGGCCATAAAAATTCAAATTCAAAATAAATACTAGGATTTTTCTATTCAGGTTCTTTAGATATGATCTTTTTAATTGAAGTGTAGTTGGGACACAATGTCAAATTAGTTTTAGGCATATAACATAGGGATTCAACAATTCTATATTTTGTACGATGCTCACCACAAGTGTAGCTACCATCTGTTATTGTACAATGCTATTACAATACCACTGACTATATTCTTTATGATCTACTTTTCATTCCATGACTTATTAATTCCATAACTGAAAACCTGGACCTCCTACTCCCCTTCACCTATTTATTTCACCCATTCTCAGACCACCTCCCCTCTGCCTAAAGACTTTATGAGATACTGAACTTTGTGTTAGTACAATTGAGGGAAAAAATCAAGAGACTGGGCAAAGTCTTGATCATAACCATTTTTTTTAAAGATTTTATTTATTTGACAGAGACCACAAGTAGGCAGAGAGGCAGGCAGAGAGAGGAGGAAGCAGGCCCCCCACTGAGCAGAGAGCCTGATGCGGGACTAGATCCCAGGGTCCTGGGACCATGACCTGAGCTGAAGGCAGAGGCTTTAACCCATTGAGCCACCCAGGCACCCCGATCATAACCATTTTTATGAATCAGTCTTTCTCAGAATAAAATTTTGTCTGGACAAAGCCTGCCTGTTATAGTGCTACTGGCTAAGCAATGGGGGAAGTATAACATCTTCCAGGAGTTCTGATGACATGGGGATGCAGATGGATCAGTGCATTCCACGCTCAGTGCTGGCAGTTAAAGGCACTACCAACATATATCAGGGATATGGGTCAACTGAATGTACGTTACAGGGTCTCAGGACCTCTTGTCTTTAAGACACAGAACTGAATATGCATTATGTTCACAGTTTTCTAACACATACCCATAGGAAAAAGAAAGGATTGGAAGAAAATATATCAAAATACTAATAGTGTTTACCTTAGCATAATGGAATTTGGGATATTTACATTTTCCTCTCTTTTTAAAAAATATTTTCCAAATTTTATACAAAGAGGTTGTATGCTAAGCATTTCTAAAAGAGGGAAAGAATATAAAACTGAAATCCCCTGTGAATTCTTCTAAAGGGACAATCAGTGGTTAGGTATTTATGATTTTTACTATCTTCTACTCCCACATAGCTATTTTTATTACTCTAATTAAATATTCATAAATATCTGTTCAGTATCTTTTTTTTTTTTTTTGGGTGCAGATGATATGCCATCTCCACAAAAGCAGGAAATATCTCCATCATGGTGTCTGGAAGTAAGTAGGTGCTCAATAAATACTTATTGAATGACTTAAGGACAAAGAGGGGCAGGTGGGATGACCTGGGATTGCTTAACAAAGACCAGATACTGAATGTAAAGTTAGTAAAATAAAAATTTGCAACTGTCATTCTTTCTTATTGAGAATCTTTTATCTCTCCAACCACCCCAACCTGTTGCCCCATTTTCACTGTTCTCAACTCCTTCTCTCCCTCCTTACATTTTCTTCTTTCCTCCCCCACTCACTCTCATTTCTAAGTGGACCACAAGTACATGATATTAAATAAATCATAGGGCACCTGGGTGGCTCAGTGGGTTAAGCCACTGCCTTCAGCTCTGGTCATGATCTCAGGGTCCTGGGATCAAGTCCCACATCGGGCTTTCTGCTCAGCAGGGAGCCTGCTTCCCTCTCTATCTCCCTGCCTAGCTTTCTGCATACTTGTGATCTCTCTCTGTCAGATAAATAAATAAAATCTTTAAAAATATAAATAAATCATAATCCACAGTTTATGACAGACTCTTGTCATGGTTCCCTGCTTATGATATTTTTCTTTCCTTTTATTCACTGGTTCATTTTCAAGAATATACTTAACACAGTGAGCCTATTCCCCAAGCCAATAAAAATACCCTAATACCCTAAATAGATCTATATGCTCTATATATCTTGACAATACCCTAAAGAGATCTATATGTTCTTCTTTCTATTCTCTCACCCTACAATGCTTAATTTTATATTAATTCTATCCTTATTTCAAAATAGTTTATATATATCTAGATATCTATATCTATCATATTTATTATGTATATAATAAATATATATCTAGATATATCTAGATATATCATAGATATCTAGATATATATACTCTAAATAAAATAATGTTAATTTTCTTAATCTTAAACTTCATGAAAAGGGCACAATGCCCTATTATTTCCCAGAACATACTGTTTTCACATAGTGCCATATAACTAGGGTTCATCCATGTGGTTCTATGTAGATGCACTTTGTTTTCACTGCAGTATGTTTCACTCACTCTTACCCAGTATCTTTAATAATTAGACAAATTGTGATGGAGTGTCCCTGGCAAAGCCTAAGAAGTGACTTGTCTTTTCCAACAAGTATGTTCAGAAGGATTTGGTCCACCAATTATGAAACTCTGTAGATCCTCAGTAAACAAATCTTTTTTTCCTAATAAGAAGCATAAGGGGGAAATAAGTTTTTTAAATTGAATGATATATTTGTAATGCCTAAAATAACACTAGATACTAAATAACCATAAATAGCAGACTAATTTAAGTGAAAGATCTCTAATTTTATTATCACTTAGTATTATACATCAGGCAGTTGTTAAAGGAGAGGGAAGTTCTTCTTTAGTCAGGCTAAACTCTGGATCATTGCAACTAATTTTTTTTTCAAATAACTTGGTATATAGAAATTTTAAGCCTATCCTTCTAAGCTCCAAATATATATTTGTGTTTAATTCATTTAAATTTAGTAAATCAGAGCATTCTTTCATTACAACTTCTGGATATATTTGAAATCCCCACAAGAACACAGAACAAAAAGGATATCGTAAGTTATTTACACTTGAGATGAAATAACAGATATGTCCAGAATCAGTCAACTATATATTAATAGACACACTTGTAGCAGGGACATTTTGACTATGATAAAATTTCAATTAGTAGAAATTACAATAGAGTTGACTTCATTCTCCATTTCCCCTGGTGTCATTCTGATGAAGAAAGAAAGAACAAAAGATATCCAAACAAGTTAAGATGATAGATTTTGACTGAAAAATAATTTCATTGGTAATGTCCTCTACTTAGTCTATATTACTGCTGTTTCCTAGGAGGTATGTCACATATATCTCTGGGCTTCAATTTTCTTTTCTGGGCTATTTTTAAATCCCTTCTAGCTAATCATATATGGTGATTTTATATACTCTTTCCACTCATCAGTCATGGGGAATGAGAAGTAAGACTTGTATTGATGAACACAAACCCTGTGGAGCTTCAGGCCTTCAAGAGCTCCAGGCTCTTTCTAGAGTGGCCCAAAACTCGGGAAGAATCCTTTTCTTAATCATTTTAACAAAGTGCCTGTTTTTCTTGTTGATTTCTTCCTACCTTTCTCAGCAGACATATTGAGTAATTGTGTTCTTGTGAAGAGAAATCGCTAATATCAGAAATTTAGATAGAGTGGGGAAAAGAAATAATTCTTAGGATAGGAGACAATGATCAATACATTGTGGTTAGGGGCAGGGCACTTTACCCTTGAATGTCTTTTCTCATAAAATATGGGAATAGTAATAGAGGTTCCTTAGTAACTGTGAAGGTACTATGTTTAATATGCAAAAGTACAATGGGAAAATTGTATTACATAATGTTTTTAAGAAATTTCAGTACAGCAGGCACTCAGTAATGGTATATGGATTCTGAGAGGGTCCAGTATATGAAATATGGAGAACATCATCAAAGATTTTATTTTTTTTAAAGATTTTATTTATTTAATAACAGACAGAGATCACAAGTAGGCAGAGAGGCATGCAGAGGGAGAGAGAGAGAGAGAGGAAGAAGCAAACTCCCTGCTGAGCAGAGAGCCCAATGAAGGGCTTGAACCCAGGACCCTCCGATCATGACCTGAGCGGAAGGCAGAGGCTTTAACCCACTGAGCCACCCAAGTGCCCCCATCATGAAAGCTTTTAAGCACAGTAATGAGCTGTAGGATTTCCCAGACATGCAAGGCTGGTTCAATTCCTGTGAAGATGTTCTTATAGCCTTCCTATTCCTGTCTATGAATGTTTAAAGAGATAGGAATCTCTGTCCCTTTAAACCCTGGTCCTGTGGGGGAGCATCTAGACAAAGATTTATGGATTTTCCTCCAGCTCCATAGCTCTAAGTAATAACATTTTAAAGACAGCAAAAATAGTCTTTGGAAGGAAACAATTTGCATTAGCATACATTTTATGACGTCCTTTAAACATGGGAAACTGTGAACATTTAAATAAAATCATTTGTGAGATTCACTAACAAACAGACCACAGAGTAAGGTATGAGCCACTGGGCTCTTTCTTAGGGGGATAAGCAAGTGTGGCTGAATTTACCCTCTTCAGCCAGTTTTCTCTTATGATTTGGTTTAAGTTTATAATGTAGATTTTTGAGGTTAAGAGTCTAGGGCTAGAATTTTACATCAGTCTCTATTTAGGGAAAAGGGCCTGTCAGTGAGCTGTAGGGACAATCCTCAGGCCCTCCAAAAGTGATGTAGTTTTCATCTCTCATTTCAAGAGTGAACAACCCTCAAGCTATGTGGTGGCCTAAGGATCCCACCTTTAGGTAGTCATTCAATCCATGCTTCCTCCATGCAGTGTTCAGTGATCTAATGTGTCACTGGATCCTCAGTTAGAGTCTACTCCAAAACACTAACCATATCTCTCACAGCTGTCTTTTATGACTACCTACAACTTTTTTTTTTTTCCAAAAAAGAAAATCTCCTTCACATCTATTCTTTAGAAATGGTCATGGCAGAATCCAGGGAATCTCATCTCTGCACTGGATCAGCTTGACTATGTGCTATTCGTTGTTGTTTTCAAATATGCCTACTTTCCACTTCTTTCTCACGCCAGGATTTATTAGTCAAGGGACTTACATGTGTATATTTTAAAACATATTTCTAGGCTACAAATATATATAGATACATACACATAATATATACCTGTGCTCACATATACACCCACATACTCATAAAGAAATATATATATACACACACATACATATTTCAAAACTTAAGAACACTTAAAAATGTCCTACAGAAAAAATATTCCTAAATGATTACACACACACATACATATAAAAATAATTATTTTTGTGCCTCAGGTTTTTTTGATATTTTACGTGGTTATTAATTTTCCCCCCAACTTCTTGTGATGTAATTGACATATAAAGCTGTAAGTTTAAGGTATACATGTGACAATTTGATACACATATGTATTGCAAAATAATTTCAATCATAAAGCTATGTGCCTTGGTTTCTTAACCTGAAAAATAGGGTTAATGCAGGAGTATTGTGAAGATTAGGGTATGAAAAGGATCTGGAAAAAAGTAAGTGTCCACTGTATGATGCTTACTCTTATTTTGACAGTATGAGAAACATTGATTACACAGGCTAAACAAAGGTAGGATTACCTCAGCTAAATATAAAGAACAAGAGGAACAGGATTCAAGCACAATTTCCAGCAATACACCTTGGATATACAGTCCATCTATATATCTAGGGTTGACTTATTTCCAGACCAAGGCATTTATAGAAGGGTAAACGATCGTAATCACAGGGAGCTTCAGAATGTGTTTGATCTAGTTTCCTCTCCCAGTCAGGAATTGCCCTTTGAGCTCTGGTTCTTTGGACCCTCAGCCAATAGGCCTTTCTCACAGTTGACCTCAAGAGATCTTGCTCATCTTTTATTTATTAGTTCAGTAAAACATGGTTTGATATGTTTCAATGGAGGTATGCCAAAAATGCTAGAGGAATATGAAGAAATGAATGCCTAGCCTTACAATATTTCATGGTCATGTTTAACATTAGGATTTGCTCCTGGTAAGTGTTATCAAGAACACCAGTTTTTGTACTTCCAGGAGATACCCAGCAGTATTCTCTTCCCCATCCACAAAACCATAGGTTGTGTGTTTTTTTTTTTTTAATTAAAAAAAAAAAAGATTTTATTTATTTATTTGAGGGAGAATGAGTGAGAGAGAGCATGAGAGAGGAGAAGGTCAGAGGGAGCAGCAGACTCCCCAAGGAGCTGGGAGCCCGATGCGGGACTCGATCCTGGAAGTCTGGGATCATGACCTGACCCAAAGGCAGTTGCTCAACCAACTGAGCCACCCAGGGACCCATTTAAAATTTTTTAATAATTCCCTACTATTTTCCTAATAAAACTCAGCATCTGGATAGAATCTGGTTTGTTATTTACTCAGAGGTGAAAGGTGGAACTGAAGCCTAGTGCAATTCCTTTCCACAGTAACTGTAAGTAATCCTCTATTTGACTAAAAATATGTAATAAAAATAAGATTTTCTTCTGTCAAACACTTATGTAGGAGGCTCCTTTTGCTCCTGCTTAAGGGAGGAAACAGAGTATACCTTTAATTCTGGCTTTGCTTTAATCATTGTTCTCCCATTGACTATTGTAAGAAAATGAGAAATTGATTAAACCACTATAATCCTCAGTTTCCTCATCTGTAAAATAAGGGTAAGAGTAGCTTTCTCATGGTGATACAGAAGTAAATGGGATAATATATATAATTAGCATCTGGCCCAAACTGATGAGCAAACTTAGTTATTAAAATATAGCCACTAAATAAAGAGTTGTGTTGTTGTTATATTTATTCTCTCTGCTCTTCAGGCTATTTATTGGCCATATATATTTTGTGGAGACGTGGAGGATTGAATTCTCCCATCCATTCTGTAGGAGCCTAAATAGCAGAAGCCTAGCAAGCTATAAATTCAAGAGACTATAAGAGGATCTCACTGAACTGAGCCTGGAATTACATGAAAAGAAATCTTTTAAGAGTTATTTCTTATTCAAAAAGGACTTGCTGCATTATTCAATTCCACCATAGCAAGAGCTTTGCTCCTTCACATTTGTGCTTTCAAATCTTACTTATTACAGCTCCCACCTAAATGGGGTGAAGGAAACTGGGAAGGGAAATGCTGGGCAATAGATCAGAAAGGAGACATTTGTAGGAATGTGAATAGCTCCAGGTTTCTGAGTACAGTTCTGAGTTGCTTTTAACTTTTCAGAACACTTTCAGTTCTACCTTCTCTTTTGGGGTTGGTAGCAAGTGGCTGGGCTGACAGTGAAACTCAGACCCCTAGATATAAAACTCCTAGATATAAAACATCTATGTCCCTGCCTACTCATCCCACCTGTTAAAAGCCTTTAGAACAATATGAAGACAATGACTTCATAGATTTTGGATACTAACACTCTACCAGATTGTCATTTGCAAATATGAGTTCCCATTCTGTGGGTTGTCTTTCAGTTTTATTGACTGTTTCCTTCACTGTAGAGAAATTCTTTATCCTGACAAAGTCCTAATAGGTCATTTTTGCTTGTGATTCCCTTGCCTCTGTAGATGGGTCTAGTAAGAAGTGGCTGCAGCCGAGGTCAAAGAGGTTGCTGCCTGTGTTTTCCTCTAGGATTTTGATTGTTTCCTGTCTCACATTTAGATCTTTCATCCATTTTGAATTTATTTTTGTGTATGGTGTAGGAAAGTGGTCCAGTTTCATTCTTCTGCAGGTTGCTGTCCAGTTTTCCTAACACCATTTGTTGAAGAGAAATGTCTTTTTACCATTGGATATTTTTTCCTACTTTGTTGAGGATTTGTTGACCATATAGTTGTGGGTCCAGATGGACCCACATTTCAACAAACATTATTCTGGCAATGTCTGTGAGGGTGTTTCTGAATAAGATTAAAATTTGAGTCAGTAGACCAAGTAAAGCAGACTACCCTCACCATGTGGGTGAGCCTCATCCAATCAACTAATTCTACTGTTTTCTATACTGCTCCACTGATCTATGTGTCTGTTTTTGTGCCAGTACCATACTGTCTTGATGATTAAAGCTTTGAGATACAGCTTGAAGTCCAGAATTGTGAGGCTTCTGACTCCACTTATCTTTTTCAAGATTGCTTTGGTTATTCGGGTCTTTTGTGGTTACATACAAATTTTAGGATTGTTTGTTCTAGTTCTGTGAAAAATGCTGGTGGTTTCAACTCCACAGAAAAATCACTTAGCTTTTAACTGGTCAGTCATTAGAGAAGATTATAGCAGTTGCTATAATATGGGGACCCTAATGATCAGGCTATATTTCCTCAGCCAATGCCACAGAGTCTGTGTCAGGTGAGCTCATGGATAGACACCATCTGCCACTACCTGCCTTCCCTGATAATGCTGCTAACTACAATTTTCTATACCATCTCTTCTTATTTCTAGATATAGCCTAGAAATCAAATGTTTTATTTGGCAGCATGCTGAAAGATAAGCATATATTATTTATAGTAGTTATAAAAATTATATAAACTCAACAGAAACATTTAATTAGTGAATATTGATGATTGCTTCTAGAGGAGATATAAAGTTGGGCTCCTAAGAGCTGCAAGTCATAACATTTTCTTCAACTGATTAATATATAACCTGTTTAATGGGTGTATCTTTTTACTTTTGTCTGTTTAATGGGTGTATCTTTTTTTAGATGCCTTATTTTATATAGTTGATTCATTAGCATTGAACTCATGGCCAACAGCAGTGCAATCATGACTGGGTGAAGCTTATCTAATGCATGTATTTTCTCCATAAAGCACATCAAAGCCTTCTTATGCTTAGGATCACTAGCTATCACCTTAGCACTAGATTTGGGGGGTCATGCTACACAGCAAAATCACTCAAAAAAGCACAAAAGTATAAAAATGTGGCACTAGATGTGAAAATGACATTTGTTTACTGTATGTAAGCTGGAACAAGACAACAGAGGATTGACTTCTTGAACCTCAGGTAGGAACGCTCCCTTGGCAACTCATATTTTTCACTGCTTTGTGAATGTGCATGTCTGTGAATGACTAAAAAAGCACACAAGTATTGACTTAAGGATTACAAATAAATTTTAGCAAGTAGACAAAAGGGTAAATACAGAATCAGTGAATAATGAGGACTGGTGGTAAATTTAAATGACATCTATTTTCACTTATCATTTGATCATATCTTAGAACTGGGAATTCTCCATTTATCCACTTTAGGGAAATGGTCCATATTCTTTTATGGGGAAAGGAAAATTCACATATAACCTGGAAGTAAAGGGATCTCTGGGAGTCAGGGCCATTCTAACATACTCAATTACGTTTTAGCATTTCAAAAAGTCTTAGGCTTAATGAGGTATAGAAGTTAGAGCTCAGTTAGAACATAGGTTTTGCTGTCACAGAGATCTAAATTTAGAACAAGATTGTGCTACTAGTTAGCTGAGTATCCTCAGGGAAGTTATATACCTTCTCCGCACATAAGCTGCCTTATATCTAAAGCCCTTAATATAACACCACCTTTGCAGGGTTTGAAATAACATACATGGAAAATGTCTGATATGAGGGCACATTGAGTTCAGTGTTTTTCTTCCCCTCCTATTTCAGGTATCCTGGAATGAACCATATTAGACATTGTGTTTTCCACAATGGGCAGTATGGATTGGATAGGTGGTTTGAGATTATGTGTAGGAACTAGTTATTATCACAGGATAATTAAAAAACATATATTTTGTTCTTCTTTAATCCAAAGAGTCTTCTTAGTAAGAGGTGAATCTTGTTTCAAACAATGGGGAAGGAATGAACATGCTCTTGAGATAAATTTGTGAAAAAATTGAAAAAAAAAAAGCCATTAACTTTTGCATCTTATAGGATTAGTCCATGGTTGATATTTAGTGGTTCAGTCTGAAGCTAAGTAAGTCAGACTGAGACTGAGATTAGGGGGTTAATGGCTCTAATTAGGATGTAAAAATGTGACCCCATTTAGGAAATATATGACCTTTTAACTGGGCCTCATGCTTTGAGGTGCAAAAGGTTATGAAAATGGTATTTGTGATCAATACAAGCTGGCATAACTAAGAGTTCAGGCCTTAAAAAATGGAGTTTGCATGGGATGATACGGTATGTATCTTGTGCAAAATAATTCTAAAAGCTGTCTCTATATTTCACAAATGAAATTGAGAAGCCCATCATCTCAATACTGGGACTGTGTCTATAAATAAAATTCCTTGGATAATCATCATGTATTGAATCTTCTAGTGGTTGGTTCATGGAAAGGTGCTTAGTTGTGACTTTTAATTTTATGTGTCAACTGGGCCATGGGGTGCTCAGACATTTATGCAAATATTATTCTGGCAGTGTCTGTGAGGGTGTTTCTGGATAAGATTAAAATTTGCATCAATAGACCAACTAAAGCAGATTGTCCTCCCTCATATGGGTGGGCCCCATCCAGTCAACTGATGACCAGAATGGAACAGAAAGGCTGAGTAAGAGGAAACTCCTCTTGCCTGACTACTTGATCTGGGACATTGATCTTATTCTAACCTTCAAACTTAGACTGAAGTATCGGATCTTCTCAAGCCTTGAGTCTGCTAGGTTTAAGACTATAACATCCAGCATTGGCTCTCCTCATTCCTGGGCCCAGACTAGAACTACACTTTTGGCTATCTTGGGTCTCCACTATGCCAACTGCAGGTCTTGGGACTTTATAGCCTCCATAATTGCATAAGCTGATTTCTTTCTCTCAGTCTCTCTTTCTGTGTGTGTATGTGTGTGTGTGTGTGTGTGTGCGTGTGTGTGTGTGTGATACATATATTTTTAAATGAATTATATGTATATATGTATATGTACTATATGTATACAGTCTATCTCTCTGACTATTTACTTATCTAATCTATTTACCTATCTATCTCCTCTTGAATCTGTTTTTCTGGAGAATCATAACTAATAAAGCAGTACATTGCAGTGGACCAAGTGATTAGTAGCTTGGGATTTTATGTTTTCCTGAAGAGTTACAGTTGCTACAATACAGTGCCAGGATCTCCTTTCAGGAATAAAGACATTGGTACTCTAGAAGGTCAGCATTACACTAAAGACAGTTCTCAGGTGTTATGCCCCTCATGGATTATGTCAGCTGAAGAAAGCCATGTCACACAAGGTCATGCCCTCTTCCTGGCATGGCTTACCTCCAGTGACTTACTTGTAGATATAATGCACAGCTTTCTTACCTCAACTTATGATAACTCTAAAGGGCCATCCCAGCTCCATAGTGCCCTAGGTGTTGATGGAGGCTATTTATAGCTGAACTTTTCCCTCTGTCCAATTCTGTTTCCTCTACCTTGATCCCCTAGACATGAATCCCTAAAGTACTTCATAATAAAATTCCTGCATACTATGCCCCATCTCAAGGTTGACCTTTAGGGAACCTAGTCTTCAGCAAAACCCAGTTTAAGTCCTGAATTTCCTGAAACATCTGTGTGACTCCTCCTAGTTCACATTTTACCTTCTGTGGTAATAGTGGTCCTTATAATATCAGTTAATATGTATTCCACGGTTGCATACCCATGGCCTACTAGGTGCATTTGGTCCCCAAATTTGTTTTTATTTGCTTGACTATTATTTTCATTACATTTTAAATTATTTAGGTATGATATGTATTATCCAGTTCATAATGAATCCCACTACACCATATCATCTTGTACTCATCAGCTTCACTAGTTTTTTTTTTTTTATTACTTGTACTATTCTAAAAGCATTTAGTCTGTGACCACCTTATTCAGTATCTTCTTTTATTTTTATTGTTCCATCTGTGATATATTCAGGTAGCATATAAGTTCTTACAAAGTATATGACTGTTTAGTACCTTGTGATGAAGTATGTGGTTTTCTCTCACAGCATGCATTTGACCCTTCTCTCAGTGCATAGCAGCACGAGATTTGTGTGAAATCAAATGCATGTTTGGCATCCCTTTTCTGTTGAACATGATTAAATATGTGTTTGGTGCTCAGAAAAGATGTACTGGCAA
Organism: Mustela nigripes; assembly: GCF_022355385.1. Taxonomy (NCBI): domain Eukaryota; kingdom Metazoa; phylum Chordata; class Mammalia; order Carnivora; family Mustelidae; genus Mustela; species Mustela nigripes. Next base: position 44,324,571 of record NC_081563.1, on the reverse strand, counting down.
ATCAATAATTCAATTCACACATCAAATTAATCAACTGTCGTCTCATATTATTATGTTTGGGGGTATTATCTGGAAAAGAATTGGCTAAGATGCCTGGATCCAGGAAATATATATACCTAGCTAGTAAGCATTCATTAAGTAGCTTTCATCCCCAAATACAATGCATATTCACTAATAGTTCATAGCTGTAAAGTTTAAAACAATAATTTGGTTACTAATGACCCAGAAATAGAAGGCAAAAGGATCTAATACAGTCTGTAAAGATAGAGTAGAACCAGTTTTTTTTCTCCTAATTTGTTGATGTGTCTCAAGTATACCAAATGACTATTCTGTATTTTATTTTCCTCATTGTTAAATGAGGTTAGTTATACCTGATGACAGCAGTTAACATCAGTGGCTTCATGGATGTTGCTAAGCAGGAGCTTTTGGTGTCTAATGTAAATTCTAGCTCTAGGAAAACTTGCTGATAAAGGAAATATTTCTGTAATAAGAAGAGTATATATTTGTATGTGGTCAACCAAGTTCCTGTTCTCTTACAGTATTATGTTAAACAAAATAATGAGGAAATGTAGCAATGTTTAGAAAAAGTTAACAATGCACAAAATGTTCATTTCTGTCCCTTATGTACTATAGGGAAAACACACGTCAAGCAAAATCCCCAGACTAGGGAAAGATAAATTATAGTATATCAAGTGGATGGAACTTTATGTAGCTGTTAAAATACATATGAAAGATGTAGAACAATGCAAAGCTTTGTTTAGGATATAGTATCAAGAAAAAAAAAGTAAGCAAAATTCTATGCTAGAATTATAGCTATAAAAAGTAGGTATACATTTGGACAAAGTACGCATGAGAATACATGAAAATCAAAATAGTTTTTTTAGTGTCATAAAATTATAGATTTTTTCCCCTCAAAATGTTCTTTAATGTTACATTGTTTTTACAATACAAATACTGTGCATATGAAAAGAATTATAATGAATAAAGCAATCAGATTATCTTGAAGCAGAGTAGTACCATGAAATCAAGACAACCTGGATGAGAGATGAATTACCTTTCTTGATTCACATCACATAGGGCATTTTCCAGAAGCCCAAGATAGTAGTTTAACCAAGGAGTATGGACAATAAGATGAGGGGGTGGGGAAATAGTAAAAGGGTATAAGGATAGCAAATGTAATACAAATTTCTTACCTGACTTCAATACTGACTCACATAGCTTTGCACATTGTTAAACTTTCCACCATCTCCTCTGATCCATACAGCAAGCTAATAATGTAGCTTCCCAAGAACCGCCTGAGAATAATCAATTATACTGGGGAGAAATGTCAGGAAGGATGCCCCTGTCCAGGTTTTAGAGCAGTTTTGTATTGTGATATATCAAAACATGTACGAACCTGTCAGCAGAGGAATGAGGAGATAGGGAGAAAATCTCTGTCATTGGGTATACAACTACAGGAATTTCTCAGGCTAGGTTTCCAGATAGTTGCATTGTTTTACATATTGTTATAAATATTCTTCTTTTAATATTGTAATTGTCTATTGAAGGGGTCAAATCATGAATCATTTTAAGTTAGAAAATATTTTAAAATGTGGGCCTTTGTCCTGCTATATGGTATTTGGATGACAAGTTCTACTTCCATGTACAAATTTACTTGAATATAATTTAGAATAGAGACTTTTGGGCATAAGTGGTATATGATTATATTGTCACAATGGCCTATTGGTTTTAAACTGAATCAAGTTTTTTTACACTCATACCAAGTTATGCATTTATTTTGTCAGATAGGTCTTCACCAGAGATTTTTTTTTTTAAAGATTTTATTTATTTATTTGACAGACAGAGATCACAAGTAGGCAGAGAGGCAGGCAGAGAGAGAGGAGGAAGCAGGCTCCCCACTTAGCAGAGAGCCCGATGCAGGGCTCCATCCCAGGACCCTGGGATCATGACCTGAGTTGAAGGCAGAGGCTTTAAACCACTGAGCCACCGAGGCGCCCCACCAGAGAATTTTTAAAGGTATCTTTCCCAGGCCCCATGAAGATACATACTATCCTTTCTTCACCTTTGATAGAAGGAGCCATACCTTCCCTCCTCATGATCTTAATTTTCAAGGTAGGGTTATTAAGGATAAATGTTATATCTCACTGTGTATTTCATATAACTGTTAGTTGAATTTCATAGCAATTCTGGTTGCTTGTCTGTATATACAGAAAAACATTCACATACAGGGTGTATTATAGTTTGTGTTTAAAATCTGTACACTGATGGAGAAAGTGCCCAGTATTTGGTGCCAGGAAGGATTGATTATGAGAACAATTAATGCTCTTCACATAATATTTTTGGTTCTTTATAGTCACATGCAATGATTATACATCTGTACTTTCTTTTAATGTGGATGTGACCACATGATTTGCTTTGACCAATGAGAGGTGCAGAAATGATGTCTTATTTCTGTGAGTGAGCACAAAAAGCCAGTGCACACTTTGCCTCTTCTCTCTCCTACAGCTTCAGTGATTCAGAAAAACTTGGCAAGATGAAACCTTGGTCAGTTTGGGGAAGGAGGCACTGACATAAGCAGAACTGCCCACTGAACTATGTTGAGTATACAGTATGAATAAAAATATCTCCTTTGTCAGCCCACTGAGATTTTTGGAGTTTTTGTTTGTTGCCAAGGCATAATAGAGCTATACTAATTGAATTACAATGAACAAATATCTGAGAAGTTTTCTAAATTTTATTCATAGCCTTAGTATTTGATACAAAAGTTATATGTATGAATAGTGTACTACTAAGCATAAAATTCAAGCAAACACCCAAGAACTTACCACTCAACTTAAGAACTAGAACATTGCTATATTGATGGAAACTTTATCTTCCTCCTACATCTCAACATCTAGCTTCCTCCCTAGACAGAACTACAGTCTTGTATTATTCTTTGTTTACTATTGCCCTGATTCTTAATATATATATATATATTATTTTATATATATATATATATATAAAATAACACACATGCATAAATATATACACATATTTTTATATATAATATTAATGCCAAAACAACATGCAGATATAGATGATATCATTTTTGTGAAGTACTTACTGCCTTTTAAATGCCATTCTTTGTATAAATGGTTACTCCTACTACTATACTAATGATAGTTGACACTGAACCCTTACTATTTGCCTAATATTGTTTTAATAGCTTTATATATACTAGTTTCTTTCTATGAGGTAAGAACTATGCCTACTCCCATGAAACTAAGACACAGGAATTAAATTCTTTATCCAACATGAGATATATTATAAATGGCTGAGCTGGAATATGGAGTCTAAATGGTTGGCTCCTGTATTAGATTCCTATTATGACCATAAAAATATTGCCACAAACATGGTAGCTTCAAAAACAAACTTGTGATACAAGTTTAAGATGGGTCTTACTGGGCTAACATATAAGTGTAGGTAGAGCTAATTCTTTCTTAGATGTTCTCAGGGAGAATCCATTTCCTTGTCTTTTCCAGCTTTTAGAAGTCATTCGCATTCCTTGGCTTGTGGCCCCTTCCTCTATCTTCAAAGCCAGCCAGAACAACATCTTCCAATGTGTGACTTCTCTTTCTCATTCTTCTACTTATAGGGACCCTTGTGATTACATTGGGCCCACTAGATAATCCAGAATAATCCCCATGTCATTAATCCATGAATCCAGAATAATCCCCATGTCCTTATTTATATCTGCAATGTCCCTTTTGCTCTATAAGGTAACATATTCATTATTCTAGACATTAGGATGTGGACATCTTTTGGGTAGCCATTATTCTGTCAGGTAGCTATTTTTCTGTCTGCCACAGCTCCAAAGTCTGTAGCATTAGTCACTACACTCTACTGCCTCTCAAGGGGATAATATCCTTAGAACAACTTTACTGTTGTAATGCTTATAATCAACATCATCAATAGCTACAATAAAAAGTACATTCTAAATAAGTAAATCTATATACTAAATTAGCCATATACAAAATAACCATTCCTACTTTGGATCCAACCTATCAATTCTTTCAGATGTTTTGTAATAGTTTTATACTCAGGCTGGGGTAGAATCTTATCCTTGTTACTTACTAGTTGTTATTATGAATATCTTATAGATGAAGAATATGAGGCTTGTGAAAGGCAAATAGGTTTCCCAAAATAACATAGTTGGTAAATAAGTGGTGGTTTATTTGTACTATAGCATGTTACATCTCAGCACGTACAGGTATTGCTGAACAAGTAGAATAGGATTTATGTATTATGAGCTTGAGAAGAGGTAAATTACAGTGGGTTTGAGTATGTGGAAAAGTCTTCATTCAATTGTGGGAACTGAATTGTGACTAGAAAAATATCAGGATATATAGTTGTAGGATTTACATATATCCAAATACTAACTACTAATATTCACTGATGTTTTACTCTGGGATGAGAGAATTGTGCTGGATATTTTCACATACTTATTAAAGCAAGGAAAAAAAATACCTTATGAGACAACTAAAGATACCAGTGATAAAACACATTTGTTTCTTATATATGAGACAACTATAAGAAATAGAATAAAAGTGACAGGCTCAGGACTTCAGAATCCAAGGAAGAACATGGTGTTGAGTTGATGGGTTTTCCTTTTGTCTTTTATATCCCAAACTAGAGCTGATGAAGCTGGCAGCCCAGAAATGTAATGGGCATTGACAAACAAAACAAAACAAAACAAAACAAAACAAAACAAAAAACCCGAACAAAGGCTGATCCAAGAGTATGGCAGCCTAGCACATATCAAACTTTTAGACAATTATTTTACTCCAATAAAACACCACAGGTAAAACCATGGGCACACCCAAACCAGAAAAGGCAAAGTAGGGAAACTTCCACTCTTGTGAGACTCTAATGAAGTACCTCAGAATTCCCACTCAACTGCTGGCAAAGAAGGTGGAATAGCGACTTGACACTTTCATGATCATTGGGTAAAATCAAAGCACTCTTGATGATGTCACTGGAGAGCACATAATGAACCTAGACTTTCACCCGCAAACATCAGCAATTAAGCCACCCCTCTCTAATCCTCTGGAGCAGTGTTAGAAGATGGGAGGAAGCCTCAGGGAGAGTCAAGACTTTCACCACTGTCAGTGGTATTCAGGTATACCATTTATCCCTCCTGCTACAATGTCAGTAGAGGCCTTGAAAGGAGCAATTAAGGAACATTCCAGCCTTTCTTCACCAAGGAAATAGAAGTAGAGGTCTAGTAGGGATCCAGAACTCCCACCTCACCTAAGCAGTAATGAGGATCCCCTTCCTTGAGAGTCAGTGCATGTCATAGGTTATGTACTGTATGATTCAATTTACATAATATTGTTAAAATGCCAAAAATATAGAAATGGAGATCAGATCCATAGTTACCAAGGGTTAAAGAAGAAGTGAAAATGATAGTACACATGGCTATAAAAGGACAATAGGGATTCTTGTGTTAATGGGAATATTCTATACCTTGATTATATCAATGTCAGCATTCCATTTGATAGATCATATTTGTTTTTGTTTTTGTTTTTGAGGCAGGAGGCCAGGCAGAGGTGGAAGGAGAGAAAGAATCTTAAGCAGGTTCCATGCTTACCACGGAGCCCAACATGGGCCTTGATCTCACATACCTTCAGTCATGACCTTAGCTGAAGCTGAGAGTTGGATACTTAAACAACTGAGCTACCCAGGTACCCCACATATGGTAATTTTAAAAATATTACCACTGGGGAAAATTGTTTAAAGGGTATACCAGATCTCTCTGTATTATTTCTTACAATTGCATGTGAATCTATAATTATCTAAAAATAAAACCTTTTTTAAAAATATTTTACTTGGGCACCTGGGTGGCTCAGTTGGTTAAGCCACTGCCTTTGGCCCAGGTCATGATCCTGCAGTCCTGGCATCAAGTCCCACATCGCATTCCCAGCTGCACGGGGAGTCTGCTTCTCCTTCTCACCTTCTCCCTGCTCATGCTCTCTCTCTCTCTCTCTCGAATGAATAAATAAATTCTTTTAAAAAATAAAAGATTTTACTTATTCATTCGAGAGAGAGAGAGATTGAGAACACAAGAGAGGGAGCCGCAGAAAGAGAGGGAGAAGCAGATTCCCTGCTGAGGAGGGAAACTGATGTGGGGCTCCATTCAATGATCCAAAACAAAGGCAGATGCTTAACTGACTAAGCCACCCAGGTGCACATAAAAATAAAACTTCTAACTAAAGAAGAATCTTGATGAGTCATAGCTGTTATGCTTTGAAAGATATGATATTGAAGTGACATGCAGAGTTTTAATTAGGAGACTATGGTACAGGTTTGGTCCTGACGGGAGTAATTTCCAATACTTTATACTATAAGAATATAGGCAAGAATTCTGATACTTCATACTTTAAAAATATACACAAGGTTATTGTTTTGTGGTTTGTTCCATGTTAACCAAAATCAAAAAGTCTAAAGAACTGGCTTGAAATCAAACCATTATTTTTGTGTGTGAAATATGACTGCCATAAAGCCTAGACTATTGAAGGTCAATGCTATCATTCTTTAGAAAAGATCTACATGGAAAGCAAAATTATAAGAACTTTGTGTAGTAAATATATACTTAGGGCATGATACAATGTTTGTCAAATGACTTTGGCTACAATAGCCTGAGGCCTGTAAGGCACTGGGGAATTCCTCTTCAGGACTGTTGCCAAAACCATTCACCACTTTTTCTTCTCTATCTTTTCAACTCAAATACCAAGGACATCCTGTTGACATGTTAATGCCAATGCACTGTTGATATCTTAATGCTATCATGATTTCCCAGGAATACCACACAGGGAGGAAAGAACTAAATTTCGTTGAGCATCTAGAAAATCAGGCTCTACGAGGAATCAAGTGCTTTAACTCACACAAAACCACCAAGCGGTATACTGCTATTTTTACAAATGTGTATAGATTTAGCGTGGTCCCTACAATCAATTAGTTAATTATTATTTGGGTCTGGCTCTTGGTACTTACTAGATTTTTATTGGATTTATTCAACCCCAAGCTCTGAGAAATTCCCTGCAGTTACTTTTCATGAACTGGCCACACTGTTATCATCACACAATGTAACGTAGAAAACGTAAGTTCAACTAGATTATATTTAATTCTTTATATTTAAATTCTAGTAAGTGATAGAACTGGGTTTAGATTTCCTCCAAGTTTATTGCTCTTCTTGGATGTTTTGTGAAATTTGAGTAAATAGATATAAGTCATAAGTAAGACATTTTCCTATTTTCAGCATTTTTGAAATGTAGTTAGAAACCAAAGGGATTATCTTATCCTTCTGACATGTTAATATTGACCATTGTGTTGATTTCCTCTATAAATAGTCTAATATGTTTCTGTGTCCAGTGTGTTCTCAAAAAGATGAAGTTGTGGCAGCTATGTTTTTAGAGAAAGAGAACTGAGACATTATTTGGATGATGTGCTTTTTGTCCTGGCTTTAGACAAAGAGAAGAGTCATCCTATAGACTGTCAAGAAATTTTCCCTTTGGTCGATTGTTTATTTTCTGTAATATATCCAGATTCAGAGCCTGGCAGTCTCCAGTTGACCTATAAAAATATAAAGAATTAGGACAACCATTCTGTTCAATTGAGACCTTCGCTGCTATACCCATGGGAACTTCCTAATTGATACATGTTCAAATTAGTTTGGAATTGAGAAAGAGAAAATACTAGCTATTTTGAAATAATGAGAAAATTTTCCAGCATTTATACACTAACCAGAATCTGTGTCACTGCCTGGAGTATTTTAATTCCCTCATGAACAGAATTGGCCCAAATAATTATCCAATGCTCGCAGCAACATAAATAAGATTTCTTCGACTTCTAAGTTTTCAGCAAATGGAAGATGTAGGGAAAAGGGAAAGAGAAGAAGAGGAAAACACATTCAGTAATTATGACAATAAAAGAACAAATTTATGTTTGATCACGTCCTTGAGGAAAATAGTGAAGTTGTTAAAGTTTCTAAAACTCTTTAACCCAACTTAACAACACTTCTTTCCAGGTCCAAATGCCTAGTAGATGGCATTTTTTATAAATTTTATATTCAGAGGATTGCAAACTGAAGTGTTAACTCCAGTAGGGTATTACCCAAATAAGGTGAATGCCACTCCAGAAGCATTTGCTTATAATCTTGGGCTTTGGAGACCTTTTGAGACTTAAATAAGAACGCTTAATGGTATATATTGAGTGTCATTTGTTTGAAAGGAAGCTCAGTTTTGTAGATGTGCAGAGGATAGCTCAATGATAGAAGTTCAGAAGGGAACTCTGCATTCATGACTCATCTTAGATAACACTGTCCTAGGATACAAACTCTAAACTAGTTTAATAGGAATCATATAAAAAAACACCCCACGCAAACCTTTGGTTTTATTCCTTGCATTTGCTCCCTTAAAAAAAGGAAAATTATTCCCAGTCAGGACTTTCTTGAAAATAAGTAATCTAGATATAATGTAGAGGAAAATGGAATCAGTTTTCCATTTGCTGTTTTTTTTGTTTTGTTTTGTTTGTGCTGTTTAAAGGGCTTCCAAAGTTTACTCTGAAAGAAAAATAAAAAGAATTGTATTTGGGAATTGGGAAGAAGTGAGGGAATAAAACGAGAAAGAAGGACAGGCACCTTGGATGGTAGAAGAATAATTTTGTGGGGTTACTAGACAGGGCTGAGAAAGCAGGCTGCTGGCGTAAGTCCAAGGGAAGAGAGTCCCTTTCTGCATCAGTGAGAGGTGAGTAGACCTGTTGAAAGGCATGAGATGGGGGACTGGCTGAATTTCTAGAAGCTTTATAAAGAGAGAAGTCTCTGTCAGTTGAATGGCCAACTTTTATTAGGAAAGGAAAGGAAAAAGGGAAAGGGAAATGAGAAAGGGAAAGGGGAAAAGGAAAGGGAAGGGGAAGGGTAGGAAGACAAAGGGAGAGAGACAGAGGACGGAAGGAAGGCAGGCAGGCAGGAAGGAAGACAGAGAAAAAGAGAGAGAGAAAAAGAAAAAACACAAGCAGAACTTCCCATGTTCAGTCCACAAGGCTGACACCAGCAAGTACTCTTCTCAATGCAGTTGAAAATTTGCACCTTATCTATTATCTGGGAGGACTGCCTAGCTAGGTCATGCAGCTCTTCTAGGACTCTCGTCACAGCATGGTAACACAAGGTTAAATACCTATTGATCCACAGCAGGAAAGCTCTTCAGGCATCCGGTAGAGGATAGCATATCAAACCAGCCACCTGAAATTCATTTAGCAAATATTTTGGGAGACTTTTCACATGACAGACACGGATATGTTTTGGTGATACAAAGATAAGTGAAGCAGTGTTCCCACCTTGGGCAGTGTTTTAACAGGCAGAAATGATTATAACTGAACATATTTCAGTGCCAAAATAGAAATTAGGGCAAAGGGCCACAGAAATTCACCTGGAGCTCCAAAGAAGGATCAATTCTTCTTAGGGAGAAGCAAAGAATTAACAGATCACGACAGATCTGAGCTGGGTTGGGAAGGATAAAAGTGCAGATTAAGCAGTAAGAGGGCAAAAGTAATTCAACAGAGTGGGCAGTATTTTCAAATCTTAATGGCATGAACATACTTAGAGAATTTGAAACAGTCTGACAGAACACAGGGTGTGGGAGAAGAGAGAAGAAGATAAGCGTGGGAAACTCAGCAAATGCTGGACTAAGGAAGGCCTCTGTTTAGAGTTTATCCTCTGGGCAAAAAAAGGACCCACTGAATTATTGTGGGAGGAAAAATGCCATGGTAATGGTTATATCTCAGTAGAATGAGCTTGGTTTTAGTGTGGTGGAAGACTTGGTGGATGGAGTATTGCTTAATAGACAAGTCAGCATGTCATGGAAATGGAGGAAGAACTAAAAGGCAGGTGGAAAATGGATGGTGGGAGACAGAGTCAGGGTAGATACATGAAAATAAAACACAGGCCAAGGTTTAAAGAAAGACTGCAAGTATCATGGGGTCCAGGTGCAAAAAGGCAAATAGTTAATGAAAGTAGATCATGGAGTTTGAAAATTAGAGAGGCGTTGACTTTTTGTGGCTGTCATTCCACACAATGTTGAGCTAGGTATGCCTAGTATATCGCCACCTTCATCAATTTCTACAACCCATCTTTACCTCAAAAAACTGACCTGTAGGGGCGCCTGGGTGGCTCAGTGGGTTAAAGCCTCTGCCTTCGGCTCAGGTCATGATCCCAGTGTCCTGGGATGAAGCCCCACATCGGGCTCTCTGCTCAGCAGGGAGCCTGCTTCCTCCTCTCTCTGCCTGCCTCTCTGCCTACTTGTGATCTCTGTCTGCCAAATAAATAAATAAAAATCTTAAAAAAAAAAAAAAACCCGACCTGTAAATGTTATCAATGTGTTATCTTGCTGTCTGGCTTCTGCTGGGTTTGTCCAATAAGAACCATCAAGAGACTAGAAAGAGGGAAGAGTGAGAGGTGAGGGAATTTGTTTCCCTGCTTCACCAGTGTGAGACCAGTATGGGCCGGCATGGTCCTGATGCCATTATTTTTTCAAGGTAGTCTCTCTACGTGACTCTCTTCTGTTGGGTTCCAGTAACTGCTCTTTCCTTTGTATTACTGCTGATTCCCTGTTGCTCCTCTAATACCATCCCCAAGTCATTCCACCATCTCTTGTAAATATTTCCTTTGTAAATAACACTTTCTTAAATAATCCTAACTTAAGACTGCCTCTGTTTCTTACTGGGAAACAGTCAGAGTCTAAGGATTTTAGGAGTTAGTGGGACACAGAGAGTCACAAATACAAGCCACTGACTCGAGATGTTCAGCTGTGAAAGAAAATGAAGAAACCAAGGTTTTAAGTTGGATAGGGGCCAGAATGGAAAGAAAATATTTAGGATGAAGCGACATGATGATTTTTATATATTGAGACGAGGACACTTCCTCTAAGTAAGTAGGTTAATTAGAATAAAAGAAGCATCTGTGTAGTGGGCCTTTCACAAATCCCACGGTTTGGCTAATTCTCACATCTAACTCTAACCTCCCTTAATTGCCACGTGTGGGAGATAGAAAAGGGGAGTCACAATTCTTCTTTTGTATATAGGATCCAGAGAATGATTCTAGCCGTATGGGCTCTAATTGCTCTAATAGTAGCATCTAAACGATAAAGGTGACTGTACGGTCTTAGTTCAGAATCAGTGTGAAGCCTTGGGATGTCAATAACGAAAGCTGCTATGTAATAAACCTAGGCAGAAAGAGGGGTGGAGTTAGTTAGCCCTCCCTAGAAGATGAATCCCACAAGAGGAAAGAACTAGCGATGGAGAGATGCAAGGCAGAGGATATTAATTACATGAGCAGTTTGGCTACTGCAGAACTTTGGCATTACTTTTATGACACTACTGTTGTGGTGGGCTACTGCAGTGGACAGTACATTGTTTATTGCTTCCCCCAAATTTAGCCTTCTGATTCAAATACTGGTCTTTGCAGAATGCATTATATCAGGAGAGAAACAATCGAGGTTTTATAACACAGTGTCCCAAGGCACTTAGAATGCTTTTTCACCTAATGAGTAGTGCAAGCAATATGCTCTATGAGATCAGACAGAGGAGAGAGATCACTGAATAAATAGACATTTATAAATGACTTATCTATATATGTAAATCCACTGGACAACCCATTTAGTTTGAGAAGGAGGCAGTGCCCTAATTGTGTAGATAAAATTCATTAAGGTCTTCTGATCTCTCTTGGTTTGAAGGCTCCCATGGCTTGCTATATAGACTATGAAAACTCCCAATAGCATTTTTTTTAAACCACCCAGTTCTATCAATTACCCAAAAGTGCTAGATGCTGAGTACAATATGAGGTAAGATAAATCAGCCTTGTAAGTCTATGGTGTTTTTATTCTGCTGATATTTCTAAAATGTTTCAAATACCTGTAATACACAGAGAAATAACCATAGGCTTGAGCTAGGAAGATGTTAAAGAACAATTGCAAAATAAATGGCTTTTCCCAATATAAGTGAATTTATCCCAAATCCCCCCCAAAGGAGAAAAACAAAAAAACCAAAAAACCCAAAAAAATGGAAAAAACAAAAACAGAAAACATTGCAGACATTAGAGAATTATAACATACTCCTTGGCACTATCCTTCAATTTTGATGACACTTCTGAAGCCCAGATATTTATTAGAAAAGTTAAGACAGAAAACTTTAAATATAAAGAAAGCCATATAGAATGTAAGTGAGGTGCCTGAATGGCCCAGTCAGTTAAGCATCCGATTCCTGATTTCAGCTCAGATCATGATCTCCAATTTCTGAGATCAAGCCCTGTCTTGGGTTCTGTGCTCAGCAGGGAGTCTGCCTGAGATTTTTCTCTCTTCCTCTCCCTCTGCCCCTTCCTCTGTTCTCTCTCTCTAAGTAAGTAAATCTCCAAAAAAAAAAAAAAAAAAAAAAAAAAAAAAAAAAAAAAAAAAAAAAAGTAAGTGAATGGTCTGAATTATATCACAGGCTTAAGGGTATCAGTATTAGCCACATCTCTAATTTTTCATATAAACTGCGCAATCTCTCACCTGTTTAATATAGGGAATTTCAATATCTTCCTCCTTTTCTATTTAATTATCCAAGAATCCTAGCAAATTTTTCAGTCTAAGGGAGTTTTAGCACAATTGAGTCCAGGCTGCCAGTTTCTTATGCTATAGTGTGTCACAATTGATGACTGTTAGTTTGCTCTGATAGATTATGTCTGCCCATGGCACCAGTGGTGTTACTGTTTCTTACTTTCTTTGTGGAGGCCAGGAATTTATAGGAGGAGTATCTACCCATCCCCTGTACAGGTTCATCTTTCTGTTGGTTTCCAGGTCCCAACTCTTAATAATCAATCATTTAAGTTCATACACCCAACCCCAGCCTCAAAATACTGGATCAGGACTCATACCTGTGTCTGCTTCCTTTCACAGCTGGAAAAAAGCATTTGGTTTTCCTTCTAGTGACTAAGTCTTCCAGGGTTATGGTTTGTGTTCTTTAAAATTCTCACATATCAAAGGGTTTAGTTCCATTTCTCTCTATGAACAACAGGAATATTTAGGGTTTAATCAAAATCTATCAGTTTGGGGGACACCTCTCAAAAGTTCCAAGTAATACATATTAGATTATAATATGAAAAATAGGGCATTTCTCTAGAATAAGAAGTGGGGGAAAGGAATAGCAATTGAAAACAAAATATTCTTCCTTAGTAATACACTTTCTGAAAAGACACCTAATCATGTAACATTTTGCAATTTGTATGACAGTATTACTCAAAATGACACATTTAGTAAGGATGTGAAGAAAAGGGAACACTTTTACACTGTTGCTGGGAATGTAAGATGGTACAGCCACTCTGGAAAACACTATGGATGTTCCTCAAGATGTTCAGAATAGAGCTACCCTCCAACCTAGCAATTGTGCTACTAGGCATTTACCTAAAAGATACAGATTTAGTGAAATGAAGGGGCATGTGTACCCCAATATTCATAGCAGCAATGTCCACAAGAGCCAAACTGTGGAAGGAGCCGAGATGCCCTTCAAAAGATGAATGGATAAAGAAGATGTGGTACATATATACAATGGAATATTATTCAACCATCAGAAAGAATGAATACCCATCATTTGCATCAAAATGGGTGGAACTGGAGGGGATTATATTAAGTGAAGTAAGTGCAGAGAAAGACAACTATCATATGGTTTCACTCATATGTGGAACATAAGCAATAGCACTGAGGACCATAGGGGAAGGGAGGGACCCAACAGGGTAGAAATCAGAGAGGGTGATGAGCCACGAGAGACTATGGACCCTGAGAAACAATCTAAGGGTTTCAGAAGGGAGGAGAGTGGGGGAGAGGGTAACAGGGTAATGGGTTTTGAGGAGGGCACATGCTGTGATGAGGTCTTATACTTAACTAATGAATCATTAAACACTACATCAAAAACTACATTGGACACTACATAAAGAAAGTAATATATAGTGGCTAACTGAACATAATAAAAAATGAAAATTTACTAATATGGATGAATTAGGATTTCAATTTAGAGGTCATAGCTTAAAGGTCATTGCTATGCCCTTTACTGAATGTGCCTGAATGTTACTGAATGTGCCCTCAAGAGTGCCATTGGGGATAAAAGATAGTCTTTAAAGAGTTTGCATTAATGGCAAGGAAAATACCAGACTTAAAAATATAAAGGTGTTAGAAAATAATGAAGGATAGCACATAGAACAGTAATAAATTAAATTTAACCAAGGGTCTAAGATGTTGGGAGGGTTTCTTAAAAGTCAATTCAACTCAATAATATTATATTAATACAGTATTATTGACTAAAGCAATTCTGCTTGCAAAGCATTTTACATTGCTCATGCAGATTGGTTTAATCAATGCCAACTCTAACTCCCCACCCCACCCCCTGCCCCAACCAGTGATCTTCCTTTCCTTTAGAGGCTAGAAAGTTAAAAATTTTCAACATGGCTTCTGTGTGTGACCTAAATTCTACCAAGCAAATGCACTGCATAAGACTTGGAAAGAGGGGGACGCCTGGGTGACTCAGTTGGTTGGACGACTGCCTTCAGCTCAGGTCATGATCCCGGAGTCCCAAGATCGAGTTCCACATTGGGCTCCCAGCCCCACGGGGAGTCTGCTTTTCTTTCTGACCTTCTCCTCACTCATGCTCTCTTTCTCTGTATCTCTCTTAAATAAATAAAAAAATATCTTAAAAAAAAAAAAAAAGACTTGGAAAGAGGAAGCTGTCTGTATGAAGGGGCAGTCACAGTCATGGAGAATGCCTTTTTTGAGTTAGTTAGGTGGCATGAGTATCATCATACAACAGAAGTGCCAATGGCTTTTCATTAAGAGTCCTATTTTACTAAGTTATTTTTTTTCTGCTTTGTTTATGTAGCATATGGAATACCAGAAATTCTAGAAGATAATTATAATAAACTCCCTTCTGCCTAGTAGAGATACAGGAGATTAAGGCATTTTCTGCTAAGATTATGGCATCTGCTATACCTTTTCAAGGTATACCTTGAAAACTATTGATACCAAAATTGTTTCAAGAAAAGTAATGGGAATTGATGTTGTTTATATGACTTGGTTGAACTGAAGGCAGGAGTGGTCTAGTTGGCAGTAGAGACTGGAATGTTGGTATTCTGTAACACTTAATAGTATAAGAGTTATTAAATTATGGCCTTTGCTACTGGGGAAGATATCTGTTGAAAACAAAGGCCATACTTAGCTGGGCCATGTTGAAGGGTATGAAGAATATAATGACAATGAGATGGGCTGCAATTCCCAGCTGAAGTAGAAAACATAAAACAAAAAAATGATAGAGGTAAATTATAGAATCTTGATTCAAGTCCTGGACAAATAATCAGGAAATTTCTACACCTACCCTCAAAAATATCTTCTATTCCTATTCCTGGGTATAACAATCAAAACTTGATTCCAAAGGTGGTAAGAAATGATGATGTAATTGAGGCAGAATTGAGAGCTTTGCTATGTATTAAGTAACAATATAAGTATTGATAGGGAAAACCAAACTAAGAAATTTTAATGGGCATACATGAGATGATTTATTTTGACTCTGAATATTCTGAACTCTTAACCTTTACTGAATGTCCCCAGATACCATTAGCAGCTTCTTTCCCTGCCCAGCTGATAAGGCTTTTCCTGCTTTCTCTGAAAATCATGCAGTTAGTTACTTTGTAAGGGAATACCTATTCTTCTCCATATCCCACTCTATCAACTTATAACTATAGACATTTATCCCAGCTTGACCTAGAGGACCAAACATATTCAAGTCCAAGAGGAGAAATTATTTCTGGTTTAGACCAGCAGAAACCTGGAATTTGTTTGTTGAAAACTAGATGTAAGAGTGACTTATGTTAAAAGAAGTTAAGATGCTAAAAATTCCTCAGTTTTGCAAAAGAAAAAATATAAAGGCTAATAGTATCTAAAAAGAATGGCATGGTATTATCAAGTGACAATGGCTTACCTATGTTTAAACACGTTCACAGAGATAATAATGAAAAATCTATTTACTATAACTTTGGGAAATATCATGTAAGGAATGCATTAGTATGTCTATATGTAAAGCTATATGTAAAGCTCTATAGTGCAAAGACTCCTCAATAAGACAAGAGAATAGGTGGGAATTGCTACCACTGAACTTAGCTCTCTGATGGCAATGGTATTGATGGTATCCTGGAGTACAGAAGGCCAAGAAACAAGATTAGGGGTAGTTATTAAATAAGCAACAAGGCTGGAGTAATAATGAAAATGGAATGGCAAATAGCTTGGCTACTGACCAAGGCATCCCTAGAACTGAAACACTTGAACAATACACTGGAACTGGAAGTTCTCCTTGATGAAAACTATGGCATCTGAAAAATGGTAGTCAGACTTAAAGCAAATATAGTTGCAAAGCATGGCTCTTCACCTGATTCTTACATATTCAGAAGCCCTAGAAATAAGGGCAGACTGGATATCTGGGGAAAAAAAAAAAAAAGAGAGAGAGAGAGACTACAAATGACATCACATGTACATTATACAAATCTCAGTCTTTCACAAAGCAAACAATGGAATTTCAGCCTTGTACTTTCCCCCTTCTGCTTGCCCATCCTGTAGGCTTTGGGCTTGTGTAGCCAGCTTGCACCATTTATAAGCTAATTCCTTATAATAGACCTCTTTCCTTATGTGTGTTTTGTGTGTGTGTGTGTGTGTGTGTAGGTCTCTCTAGGTATATATAGAGATATTATTCAGCTTCTATGCCACTCCATATATATGTGCATGTGTACATGTATACATGTAAATGTATATGTATATACATGTAGGAATGCATGTATATACATATATCCTACCAGATCTGCTTTTCTGTTTGAACTCTGGTTGATACAACAGGTCAGTAAGTCATCATATATGCCACCTGGGCTGCTATCATGAACTTACATGCCACAAAGTTGAGTGTGCTCAGTAGGAGTCAGCATCAATTTTTTTTTATTAGTTACCATGCAGTACATCATTAGTTTTGATGTAGTGTTCCACGATTCATTGTTTGCATATAACACCCAGTACTCCATGCAATACTTGCCCTCCTTAATACCCAACACTGGGCTAATACATGTTAGATGTATACAATTACATCATCATTTCTTACCACCTTTGGAATCAAGTTTTGATTGTTTCCTCTCTAAAACCCTCACTTTGTTACCCAGAGTCCATAGTCTCTTACAGTTCATCTCTCCCATTTATTTCCCCACCTTCATTCCCTTTCTTATCCTATTGTCCTCCATGCTATTCCTTATGTTCCACAAATAAGTGGAACCATATGATAATTGTCTTTCTCTGTTTACTTATTTCACTTAGCATAAGCTCCTCCAGTTTCATTCATGTTGATGCAAATGTTGGGTATTCAACATTTCTGATGGCTGAATAATATTCCATTATACATATGGACCACATCTTCTTTATCCATTTTTCTGTTGAAGAGCATCCCAGCTTTTTCTACAGTTTGGCTATTGTGGACATTGCTGCTATGAACATTGGGGTACATGTGCCTTTTCTTTCTATTACATCTGTATCTTTGGGGTAAATACCCAGTAGTTCAATTGCTGGGTCCTAGGGTAGCTCTGTTTTTAACTTTTTGAGGAACATCTACACTGTTTTCCATAGTGGCTGTATCAGCTTGCATTCCCCCCAACAGTGTAAGAGGGGACTTCATCAGGATAAAAAGCTTCTGCACAGCAAAGGAAACAGTCAACAAAACAAAAAGGCAATCCATGGACTGGGAGAAGATATATGCAAATGACAGTATAGATAAGGGCTGGTATCCAAGATCTATAAAGAACTCTTCAAACTCAACACCCAAAAACCAAATAGGTAAAAAAATGGGCAGAAGACATGAACAGACACTTCTCCAAAGAAGACAAACAAATGGCTAAGAAATACATGAAAAAAACTGTCCAACATCATTAGCCACAGGGAAATTCAAATCAAAACCACACTGAGGAGTCATCATCAATTGAGCATGAAATGAGATATAAGAGATTTGGTCTAATTATGTCTAAAAGCCCCCCCCCCCAAATTGCATGATCAGGTGACTAACACTTGCAATGTGTCCACTCCTGCAGCTCTACTGCCACTCATAAAGAGGTCTTGTATTATCAGTTGACTGAGGAAAAAAAGTTAAAGTTCACAAAGGATTCAGTTTAATATGTTGACATAAGCTTCACTTTTTAAATCTTTAAAAATATTTTATTTATTTGAGAGAGAAAGCATGAATTGGGGGAATGGGGAGAGAGAGAGGCAGACACCCTGTTGAGCACAGAGCCTGACATAGGGATGGATCCCAGGACCTTAAGATCATGACCTGGGCCGAAGGCAATGCTTAAACGACTGAGTCACCAGGTGCCCCAACTCTTTCACCCGTATAGTCCCCAAATGTTTCACCCTCAGAGATACCCTTAGACTACCATAGATAATTTCCCCACTGCAATAAACCTAAGAGCTAAACATGATTATCACCTTTCTTTGAAAAAAGAGAATGTGATATAGATATACATCATTTCCATAGTTAGAAGTGGACAATGGTTTGGAAAGATGGTCAGGGCTTGGAATTCAAGAAAATACTGGAAGACGACTGATAAGAAGTTTTTGATTAGAGATTCATGGATGGGTTTCTTAAAGTTGTCCAGAATGTAAAGATATTTGTGCTTCAAGTGGTTGCTTCCTATGATTATTATGGCTCTCAATAATTATGTGAGCAAGATAATTGTCTCTGTTGATATTATTCAGCCTCTATTCTCTGCCACTCCACATTTAATCAATAAACTCATAAATAAAGATGGCTACAGTAACAATAAGGAAAGTTAAGTATAGCCTCAAAAACATGGATTTCTCACTAGGCTGATAGGTATCTGCCACTGCTAAGTACTTTATCTGCTCACAGCAAAAACTAATGTATCACAGTACAGTCTCATATCCCAAGGCACTAACTGGAAAGTCATGGCAGGTCACTTGTATGAGACCTCGTTTTTTTTTTTCCCATGGACAAGAAAGTGATTTATTTTCACTAGAATAGATACTAAATTTTGCACTATGCAAGAATATGGATTTGGCTTCCTTACATGCCTTATGTATTGGTTCCCCTTGGATTTACCAGGTGTTCTATTCACAGTCATGGAATTCCCCACAACACTGTTTCTAACCAACAAACTATCAGGGATATTGAGATATGCTCTTACTCGAATCTGGAGAAGAGAGAGCTGGAGATCTATGAATCTAAGATGGGCTGGAAAAGATAGTTGGTATGGTAGAAAAATCTTGAGTCCCAGAGTCAAAGAATGTGAGTGCGTGTCAGATTTCTATAATTTTCTTAGTCTTAAACCCTGGCAAATTACAGAACCCCTGTGGGCTTGAGGTTACCTCTCTGAAAATCTGTAAGTGGTAAGTCACAGTATTATTGTGAGAGTTAAACAAAATATAGGTCTTAATAGGTTTTAACACATGGAGGTGATTTTTAGTAATTTAAAACAGAACAAGTTAAAAGTGTTCATTCTCTTAATATTCTAGAAACAGGAGAGGTTTTTTTTTTTTTTTCTGTATGGGTCTCATTATTGCTTTTATTGCCCACATATACTAATTAAGCACTTAATATGTTTGATGAATTGTGATTTTATCCACAAACTGAAAAATAAACTCTGTAAGTTTGGTCCAGTATACAGATTTCTTTTCTTTATTCTCACTCCCCTCCTCTGCATAATATATATTTGTAAAACTGAGAAGTTTTATCATGTTCTGAATACCAATGAAGTTACATAATTAGTACTAATTTATATTTCATTGCCTTTGTTTTTGCTCTAATGCCATAAAGCAAGACAACTCAGTGCCCTTTCACGTGTTAGACACTTCAAACTCAGAAAGTCTGGACATTTCAAATGCTTTACCTTTTTTGAATTTCAAGTATCTATTTTGAAATGTTAAAAGCAGAAAATTAATTTTGTTCTCTTGCTTTATGTCCTCTCTTAGCTGAGGCATTAAGTTGGAAAACTGGCAAGAAAAATGGGGAAAGGTGAAAGAGTAAGAAAAAAAAACCACACAAATATACATACCACTATATGTAGATAGAGAAATGTCAAAACATCCATGTTTTGGATAGAGATATACATCCATATACAGTAAGTATCTGCAGTGAGATACCTAGAAACAGACTTTCCAAGATGACTAAATCAAAAGAAAAATAACCAAATTTAAATGGTTCTAATAGTTTTACGGATGGTGAAAGCAAGTCATTTTGACATTTCTCCTTTGTTATGATTTATTTTGGAATAGTTACCAGGATAACTTTATAGTTATTCATATATAGGAAATACATTTTATTCATTGTTCATAGTGAAGTCTACATAGTAGACTGATACCAAGTATGACTCTTTAAACTGGAATATTAAATATTCTTTTTGTAAAGGACTTCTCACTGATGAATTTTGAACCCCTGCATATGGAGAGGATTTTTGGTTCTCTACATGGGTGTTGGAAAGCTGGGCTTTCATCTCCGATGGAGGCAATTTGATAGAAAAGCAGAGGCCTCAAACATGAAGTTGAGGATCCATGTGCTCTGTTATTAACTGTGAGAAACATCGCAGGTAAGCCATGTAGAAAGATATTAGCCCATGTCATGGGAAGATGAACAATGTGCAAGAGACATGAAAAATTAGTAATTTATGGTAGAGGCAATGGATGAAGGTGACAAGAGACTAGTTGAACAGAGGGAGCATGTTAGCATCCTTTTAAAGAGTCTCAGAAATAACAGAGAAACAGTTAATGGAAGGCTTAGGTCCACCAAACTCATCAGTTTGCCCAAGGCTTTCCTGATTTTAGCACCAAAAATCCCACATTCCAGGAAGAACTTCAGTCCTTGGAAGGGAGCTATCCTGGTTCCCTTAACTCCTGCAAATACCCTAATCTATTTGTTTGGGGCTAGCTACCCCTCCATACACAGCAGTGACTCTAATGCGCAGCCAGAGCTGAGGGTCTCTGCTGTACTGATGAAGCTAGATGAGCGGTCTTGGGGCTAGATTGTAGAGGCTCTTGAACTTTAGGCAAAGGAATCTATATGTTGTTTTATGGGTATTTTAGAACATTTTGCTATTACGTGGTCAACAAAGAATGATGGATTAGAGGAAAGGGAGGTTATTAAATTATCAGACAAATCAAATGGGCCTAAATTAGTGTGGTAGTCAGAATATGAACATCTTCAAAAGGGAAGAGTTAAAGACCTTATACAGTCATATAAGCATAAACTCACACATGTCCAGATATATACCTCTATGTCTTTTTAAAAATCAAACTAGCTGTGAGCAAAAATGATTTGAAAAGAAAATAGAAATATAAAAGAAAAAGTCACCTTTGTTTTGTTGAATTCTTAAGATACCCTTTTGAGAAAGGTATTGATTTATCATCAGGTAAATAGTTTCATTTCCCATGAAATCCTGTGGACCCTATAGCAATTACTGAGGAAACTTATCTAATGGTCCCTTGGAGGTGTACCAAGATATAAACGCCTATGATCAAAAGGGGACAACTAACCCTTTAAGAGTTAATCACATTGTGAGACAACTGAATCTCCAGGTTCCTCTGCTAAAGAGAAAATTATTAGTTTAAGCCTTGGGCAGAGATTGTCCTGCCTTTAAGGAAGGGATAAAGGTTGCCAATAGAGAAAAGAGAAAGACAGTTAAATGGGCCCTGCAAGCAAATCAATGATTCTGGTTTGAGGGCAAAAAATGGGAACAGGAAGACTTTATATACATATATAAATATGAATATAGGTATATATGGATATATAAATATGGATATAGATATAAGTACAAATATAAATTTAGAACTAAAGAAAGAAGATCACAGGTGTAGGTCTGGAGCAGGTTTGCCTGTGTTCTGAGGGTAGGGCATGTGTTTTATTTGAGGAATTTTGAGAGTAAGTTGTATTAGGTGAATTACACAATTGTTTGAAAGATATAGAAATCAATACCCAGAGATGAGAAATGGTCACACACCATCATTAGCATTCTAACCACTAAACCAATCATCTACCATGATCTGTCTACCCTAGAAATAGTAGAAGAAGGCACCCAGAAAGCTATACCCAGAAAAAGTTCAAAGACTTAGGAACAGAACATACTTTAAGCCCATTAAGGTTACCCACTTCTTATTGATGGTGGATATTCCTTCCAGGGCTTTCCCTAGGAGCACATAGTGAGCAGTGCAAGGTGGGAGCACTTCTCAATGTCTAGAATGTCATCCCTCCTGCTGTTACTGGTGATAATTGCTATCTGACTTCTAACTGGAGAGAGCTATGTGTGGACATACCTGTATGACACACCATCACTCCCTGATTCCTGGAATTTGCCTTAGGGCCTGTAGCTTGGAAGAAGATATAAAAAACAAAATAGTGTAGTTGTTAAAATTGATGTGGACAATAGTGTTCTAGGAAGGTCATGGCTGTGGGGAAGAATAGTACAACATACCCCAGAGGGCTCCAGTTCATCTTCACTTGGCTTTGTTTTTCATAGTTCTCTTTACCTCCAATTTTCCAGGGATTACAAATACTTGAGGTTGCTCTTCACTTTCCTTTCCTTCCAGGGCTAGTTTTTATAAATATAACTGATCAATCCAGGACATCTTTCCTTCTAGCATTCTCTCATCTGACTGGCATATCGAAGGTCTCATGGTCATGATTCTCTTGCCATAGTCCCTTTTCCCCTCAAACCTGTTATTTCTTTTTAATCATAAGAAAAAGTAATGCTTGTTGAAATGATATTTTTATTATTCAAAAAATTTAAATTTATCCTCAAACAATATGGTAGGGCCATCTTTGACAAAACTGTGGTGTGAGGCTGTACTGACACTCCTTAAAAGGTATAATTATAACAAATATGTAAACTGTGTTGTTACAAAAGCATTTGCATACAAAAATATAAATTATGAAAGGGTAACCTAATTTAAGTTAAAAGATAGAACTAAAAATATTGGTGAAAATTTAACCAATGGAAGATACATGTCTGTCAATGAATTAGGAGAAAGTATGGGTTAGTACAAACCCGTGTATTTTAAGTTAATCAGGTAAATTTTCACTTTAAATTTAAGTACCTGGTAAGCATGCAAACCTGTTATTTTAAAATCAGCAGTCTGATTTTGAAGTTTATCTGTAATCTCTAAAAAGATTTAATATCTAATATGTTTAGAAAATTAACAAATGTTAATTATAATATGCTTTCTCTCCCTATCTACACCCCACCTAGAAACTTGCATGCCACCTATTTAAGGCAAAGGACTGACCCTTTAGGGAGTTTTAGAGAGTATTCACTTCTGGTAAAGGAGATATTTTCAGGTAAGAGAATTTTAAGAACGCTGTACATCATACTGATTTTGATGATACGTACTATGTTCATATACCTTCCTCAAGTACCTTAAATAAACAGTGCCTATGCCTACCTGCCTTCATATCCACGTAATGGCAGGGCACAAGGGTGGCCTACATGACTAGTGGACCTTTAGAACTTTCTTCATTGCAACATGATCACTGCACTTTCTCTGCCTGCACCAAGGGCTGGCCTGGTTTCTTTCGTCTTCTTTAAAAAGTGGCACCAAGGAAGAAAAGAACCAGTATTGGAGGAGGTCCTCAGGAGGACAAAATGAGGAGAAAGAAGTGGCCCCTGCACAGGAACTCCCCATACTGAGGTAAAAGGGTGGATTGTCCATAGTCACACGGTATAAGAGGGCCACATAAGATCAAGGACATCGGGCTGCTCCCTGTCAGCAACAGGCATCTATCCCTCCTATACTTCTGCACTATGCTTCACACAGTGTCAGTTCTTGGGCGAAAGAGTGCAACAGGAGGCATGGCCCCTCTCTTAAAGGTGATGTGATTTAGCATTGACTACATAGGGAAAGATAATCTGTCCCACTTGTTCTTTTTAGGGAGTGGTCTACAAGGGTTGAAATTCCAGTCAGTAACATCATTGAAAGAAGCCCTGGGCACAGGTAACAGAGACACATTCAAATGGAATAATTCCCGAGGATACACTCATAGTAACAGTAATGATAATTATAATTCTCACTTATTATACATTTTATATGTATACATCGCTCTGTGTGTATATACATACATATATATTATATATATATATAATATATATCATTTTAATCTTCAGAAAAACCTTGAGTAATGAGTTGTATTATCTAATTTTACAGGTGAAGACCCTGAGGGCTAGTGGTTTGTCTAGGGTCACTCTAAGAATGCTAGAACTAGTATTTGAAACCAAGTCTGTCTATTTCCAAGTCCATGCATTTTCTTTTCTCTCTTTCTTTTCAAACAGATTCTGTGATCACAGGCTGATCCCAAGACTACTCATCAATTGTAGCTAAAGTTAAGCTAGGACTCTGCACAGAGAGGAAGGAATAACCTCTGTGCATACAGCACACTAGGAGCTCTTACATATCTTATTTAATCATCACAGCAACCAAGCCAGGGATTTGCTATTAACCCCCTTTTATAGATGTAGGAGTGAAGATCCAAAGAGTTTCCACATTAATGCCGATGGTAAGATGAATATAAATGAAATAAATAGTTTGTGAAGGCTGTATGTTAGACCTGATGCTAACTTCTTCATATTACCAAACCATGAGAGGAATGTTACCAGAGCCAGCTCTGGAAGGTAGATTAAAACATTGTTCTCTGCTGAGTGAAATAAGTCAAGCAGAGAGAGTCAATTATATGGTTTCACTTATTTGTGGAGCATAACAAATAGCACGGAGGACAAGGGGAGTTAGAGAGGAGAAGGGAGTTGGGGGAAATTGGAAGGGGAGGTGAACCATGAGAGACTATGGACTCTGAAAAACAGACTATGGACTCTGAAGGGGTGGGGGGTGGGAGGTCGGGGTACCAGGTGGTAGGTATTAGAGAGGGCATGGATTGCATGGAGCACTGGGTGTGGTGCAAAAACAAGGGATACTATTATGCTGAAAATTTAAACAAACAAACAAAACAAAACAAAACAAAAAAACACATTGTTCTCTGAAGGCCCATGTGGAAATGCTTGTATTCTGTTTATAGGAAAAAAAAAAAAATCCTTGCTAATACATCATTAGCAGTGATCAGTTTACCAAAAAGCTTACCAGAGGGAAGGGCCATATGGGACACAGATGTTTGATTGAGGAAGCAGTAAACTAAGATATAATCATTCCAAGATGAAGAAGAGAAATATAAAATTAACAGATATGATTGCTTGTTTTTTGAAATCAACAAATAATTATGAATCTTCAATTAGTTGTTCAGTGTACATATTCATAGAAGGTCGTTACTGGTGAATGGAAGCTGTATGGAGCCCAAGCAGTTCTTTGCTTGTGAGGGGCTTCTTGAGGATTATGTTTTCCCAGGGCTTTAAATGATATGAATTCCTTCTCTGGCTTCATCTCATAAAGGTGTCAGTGCATTTCCAAAAGTAACTCACTGGAGTTTCTGACTGGTCACTGAATGTATCTAGGCAAGTGTTTATTAATAATGGTGTGATAAGCTCATGGCATACATGCATGCGTGCTCATGGCAGAAATACACACACAAAAAAACCCCACCAAAAATGGAATACATGTGCAAGTAATAGTGGAAAGCATTGCATATTATTATTCTCCCTCACTCGTGAGGATTTAAAATGTCCTTTATCTCACTAGAAATTTTAAGAAGTTTTGTAGTAGAGATAAACCAATTACCCAAATATGTTTGATTTTATGTCTCTTTGGGTGTTTCCACTGGAGGAAAATCCCCCTCATGTATTATCAATGTCCCATGATCTCAGTGGATTCCAAGCTCACTTCTTTCTCTAAGAAGTTACTGCTTTTTTCCACTCAGGCATCGAATTGTTATTCTTATAGGACAGATCTTTACCAAAATATTTAGACCTGCACCTAAGAATCTATATCTGTGTTTTGTTTTTTTTTTTTTTTTTTGTAGAGCTCCTGTGTATCAGCCAGTAAGCTGCATCTAAGCCTTAGATATTATGTTTTAGGTTCTGTTTACATTACTTTTTCAAGGACTTTTTTTTTTCTACCCCTTCAGTTTAATGCCATCTTTATGATTATTTATGTTCTCATGCTTATTTTTTCTTTTCTACTTATTTACAACTATTGCAACCAAATTCTATTATTTTAGTGCAAAGTGTTTTTACATGCATATGTGGTTTTAATGACGTAAAATTTAATCAATACAACCTCTTTTGCTCTGAAATCAGAAGTCTGGATTTTAATAATCTCTGACCTGTCTTATCTTACTGTCTAATCAAGTTTTTTTTTTTTTTTAGGCTTATCCATATATTTTATAATTTCATTGCTTCTCTTCAATTCTAGTATTTTAGTTCTTCCTTCAGTGTTTAATTTCCTTCTCCAAATACAATTTTTATAAGTTACTTTAGTAGAAATTATAAGGTGAGTTTTCTCCTGGTAAATTTGAAAGTAATTTCTCTCAGTATTTTGAAATAATATTCTATTGTCTTATGGCTTTGGTGGTTTGCTGAGCCACTATCAGTATAATTTAACTCCATTTCAGAAAATTCTATATGCAGTAGACAGAATTCTAAGATGTCCTCCAAGATTTCCAATTGTGATGTATGAATCTTATATAAAACCCCCTCCCCTTGAGCAGGTGCATTCTGTGAATATGATGGAATAGTACTCTGATTATTAGGATATATTATATGGCAGAGTTGAAGGAATTTTGCAAGTATGATAAGGCATCAAGTGTGTTGACTTTAGGGCAAACAGAAGGGATAATACCCTTTGGGAGACAGATCTAATGAAGTGAAAACTCATAAAAAATATACTGAGACCTTTTTGAACAGAGAGCTATTGTGTTATCCTTAAAGAAGCAAAAAGCCACTTATGAACTGCCTATGGTGAGGACAGTCCTCTAGGAGCTGAGAGCTTCTGTCCTACAATGGTATGGAACCGAATTCTGCCAACAACATGAATGAGCTTGAAAGAGGACCCAAGATCCAAGTGAGAAAAATGCCTAGCTGATGACTTAACAGTATCCTTCTGAGATCTGACAAAAGGATACAGTTATTCTTTGTCTGCGAAACTGTGAAATAGTGTGCTGTCTTAAGTAATTAAGTTTGTGGTTATTTGTTACAGAGCAATAAAAAAAATATGTTGCATTTTCTTTCTTCTACCTTTGAATATTTATTTATTTATTTATTTTTAAAGAGAGAGAGAGTACTCACATACTTGAGCAGGCGGAGAAGGGGCAAAGGAAGAGAAAGAAACTTAAGTAGGCTCCATGCTAGGCATGGAGCCCAATGCAGGGCTCCATCTCAGGACCTTGAGATCATTACCTGAGCCAAAATCAAGAGTCAGACACTTAACCAACTGAAACACCCAGGTGCACCTGAAAATCTCTTTCCAAATGATGTTCTGCAGTTTCATCACCACATGTCTAAATGTGTTATATTTATTTTATTGGAAACATATTGTGTTTCCTGGACTTGATTTTTATTTTCCATAAATTCTGAAAAAGTCTCAGGCTATTTTCCTACATGAGAATATAGGAAAATGAAATCATTCTTATTCTTTCCTCTATGAAATTATCCTTATTATTTCTTTCTGAAAGTTAGCCTTTTTAAATCTTTCATTATTTTCTCTGTATCTCTTAATATTGTTTAATATTGTCACTTTATCATTCTGTGACTTATTCTAGGTACATTTTTAAAATTTAATAACCAGTTTACTAAATTTACCTTCAGCTGTGCTATAGCAATATTTAAAGAATCCACTGTCAATTTAAAATTTCAAATATTTTAGTTTATATTTCTAGAAATTCTATTAGGTATTTTTTCAACTATTTCTATCTATTCAGTAGTAGATTTCTTCTGTCAAATTTTACTTCCTTCTTTCATTTAATAAATCATCATAAACCTAATTATTTTATATTCTGTATCTGATAAATTTGGAAAAAAAATCAGAGTATAATTAAATTTACTCAGTATAGTTTCTGTCTACTCATTTATGGTGATTTGTTTATGGGTTTTTGATTTTGGACTTTGAACTCAGGTGGTCTTTACCTAGGAAAATATTAAGTGTTCTAAACTAAATGTGACCTGATATTGGTTTTTGTTTCTGCTTAGGTTGCTTAGAACTCTTTTTATGTGGGTATGCAACATGGTGGGTCTTGAATCACAAACTTGTCTGAGTGAGGTCAGGTCAGAGTTTATAAATTATCTGGAGGAAATGACTTTATTTTTCCTTATTAGAATCTGAGTTAACATCTTCAACCTTCCTTTTCCCTCTCAATGTTGAGACCATTTTTCATTCTAAGCATCAAGGATTCTGATTTTCTGTCAGAATTATATTTCTATCTCCCCATTCCACATGAGCCCAGTATTTATATCCTGTCATTTTGAGGCTATTTAAACTAAACTTCTGGATTAATGAGATGGGCGTGCACTTTAAGGGCAGTCAAATCCTTAGCTTATCTCTTCTGGTTTCCACTCTCCTTCTCTTCCAAATCTCCCTTGGAGGTTTCCCTAGTGTTTCAATTTCACCTGAGCCACATTTTAAAGTGTGTAAAATTTCTATTTCTTCAACACTTTGCGGTTATTTTTAGAGCAAAAAAAATTTCTAATGAGCTATTCTGTTATTTTGTTGGAAACAGATTTTTAGAAATGTTTTAAAGGTCAACTAGATCCATATACAGTATTTGGATTCTCCAACTTCTAGTAATACCACCATTTGTTAAAATTTGGTGTGTGCCAGGCACTTTGCTAAGTGTTTTCATGCACCGTTTCACTTAATACAAAAAAAAAAAAAACTCAAGAATTCTAAAAAATTTTTAAAAAAATACTTACAATTCATAGAGAGGAAACAATGAGTCTCTGAGAAGTAAAATAACGTGAACATGTTTATATATGCCAAGGAATCAATTGCTAAATCAGAATGCAAATGAAGACCTTAAAAAAAAGAAAAAAAAAAAGAAAAAAAATCCACTTCATAGCTCATTTGTTCCTCTTGCATGGTATTTCCTCCCTACATCTTTGGTACCAGACGTTTACTCAGCTTATTCTTAACTGCTAATAAAAATGACTGGCTTCCTGTTTTTTCAGATAAGTCATTCCATGTGGACGATGATTAATTCAGTATTAAGTTACCATTAGTCATTCTTCTTTTTTTTTTTAATTTTTAATTTTTAATTTTTTATAAACATATATTTTTATCCCCAGGGGTACAGGTCTGTGAATCACCAGGTTTACACACTTCACAGCACTCACCAAAGCACATACCCTCCCCCTGATATGAGGAAGTGGTCATTCTTCTTTCTTGAACTATGGGTGAGTTAAAATGCACCTTCACATTTTGGTTTCAGCTCGATTCCCTGAGTTCATATCAGGTTGTCCGCACTTTTATACTTCAGGTCCACTGAATCATTTTACTTTTTCTATCCTTCCTCATATAAAACTTTTAAATTTTTTCCCCTTATCCTTTCCGTCCATTCCATTTTGAATCTGTCCCAGTTAATATCACTTAAAAAAATGTGTTATCAAGAACTGACTATAATTCTGTAGGTATGAGATGAACAGTGATGTGTGGATTTGACTGACATTTCTTGAATCTAAATTCCTTTATTCACCATGTGTTAGAACTCTTTTAGAAAATCACATTTGCCACGTTTTTATTTTCCCTTTCTGTACATTTGGTCTGTATCTCTAAGTTTTTCCCATGGGAGCCAGCTCATATTTCAAAGTTCACCAATAAGTTACATGTCTTACAGCTAGAGACTATCTGTGCCTTATTGAGACATTTTAACATTTTGGTAGATAAATGGCAAGACAAGCTTTGAAAGAATGTCGTGTTAAAATCATGATATATTCTATAATGCAAAGTTGTGGCTTAGTCTGTCATTTGTTCATGTTGAGGTAGATCAGGACCATCTTTTGAGTCAAAGCTTGGCTCTGAGAATTGGCAAAGAAGATGTCAAAGATGATTCCTAGGGTTTCCTGCTAAGTCAGTGGGTGGGTGATAGTGATGGTTGGACTCAGTGTAATGTAACTGTATATTGTGATATGTTTGGATTGAGATTATATTTAATTCTGAAATTCAGGAGAAAAAGTTCAGGAGAAATGAACTAGATTCATAAACTCGAAAGTTCTCAGTAGGTAAGAGATACATTCATTTCCTATTGTTGCTATAACAGATCACCACTGACTTAATGGATTAAAACAATGGAATTTATTATCTTATAGTTCTGGATGTCAGAAGTTGGAGATCAGTTCCATTGGGCTAACATCAAGGTATTGGCAGGCCTGCATCCTTTCTGGAGGCTCTGGAAGAGAATCAGTTTCCTTTCATTTTCCAGCTTCTAGAGGTTGTCCACATTCTTCAGTTTGGCCCCTTTCATCATCTGCAAAACAAGGAGCATGACATCTACTCTCATTTCCAGTCTCTGATTCTGCTCTTACATTTTTCTTCTCTCTGACCATCCTGCCTCCCATGAGGCTCTTGTGATTACATTAGGCCTGCTCAGAGAATGCAGGATAATATCCCCATTCCAAGATCTTTAGCTGTCTCATACCCGAAAAGTCCTTTTTCTCTGTAAGGTAACATATGAACAGATTATGATGTGGCCATCTTTGGGAAGCCATTATTCAGTCTATCATAGCAGGGAATTGAAACTATGGAACTACAATGTCGTACAAGGAGTATGTGTAGACTAATAAGAAAATACAAAGAAGACTATGACTTGAGTAACAATGGTCTTTGAAGAACAGCAGAAGAAAGAGGCCTTAATTAGAGGATCCTAAGATAGATGGTTGGAAAGAGGCTGGAAGGAACCATGAGATCAGGGCATAACTATAAATAAGACCAAAGGAGGACAGGTTTTCGAGAAAGAAAATGTAGTCAAGAGTGCCGATTCTTTAAAGATGTCAAAGAAGAGTAGCTATTATTTGATTGACTTGTCTACTAAAAATTTCCTGAGAGTTCATGGGGAAAAAAAAATTCATATTCAGAACTCTGATATAGAAGGCAAAATTGTAGTGTATTTTCACAGACTTTCCTTGAAAAAATTAAAAATTTAGAAAGCTCTGACATTTACAGACTTATAACTTAGCAATCTGAACATCTGAACTATTCAGCACTGCTTATCCCCTCAAGCAGCATGTTGTAACAGAAAGACTTCCATATCACAGGCACTCTTGTTTAAACTGCATCTCTATCACAAAATGGCAGTGTCCTGGGCAACATACTTAACCTTTCTAAACACTCAGCTTTCTTTCCTATAAATTGGGATAGTAATATTTAATTTGCCAAATAATTGTTAGTATTCAAAGAGGAACAATAAACCTGATGCACAATAACAATGTTTCAATAAATGATACTCTTATTATTACCACTTTGGAAGTACTTTCTAAATATGCATATATAACATATAGACATACACACACACACACACATTATGGCACCATAAATAGCAACTACTATAATGTTTCACGTTGTTCTGGATTTCAAACCAGAAGTGAGGTCAACAAAAATATGTGCATGCATTAATAGACTTTAATTCAGGCCAATACTTTGTCTCCCAATTAATACACATTCTCTGTGAGAAGAACATCAAATGGGATGGCATTTTTGTTTTCTCTTATCACCAATGACATCAGCCATTGTCAGGATTCTGGCAGATTAAGTTTCAGAGTTGCACTCCCTGATGTTTAAGAACCTGATTTTCACCTATTCATCATCCACTGAAACAGATCAGCCTGGGACCATCTTTGCTGCATTAAGTCCTCACTGCTTCTGGCCACAGTGGAGGAATTCTTGAATGCGGTTGGTTTTTTCATGCTTCTATTATATTTTTCACTCCCCAGTCAGGAATTTTATCCCATTTGTCTATCCACTTGAGATTCCATTTGGCCTCCATAGATGAACTCAATTGCTCCTCCTCCGTGAAGGGTTTCCATGGTCCCTATGTAGAACTGATCATTCCTTCCTAAGTACTTAGCACAATACTCAACTGCACCTCTGTTTAACGTCAGCCTCTTTTGGCCTTAGATGTAAGCTTATGGTTTCTCTGTATTTTTTGTCTCCACACTATTTAGGACTTCTGGTTACAAACTAGCTCTTTCAACAAGCCTAGAGTATCTTTCCTCAAGCCTAGCAGAACTAGGAACTGTATGGTAGGAATTCAGTGGTAGCCCATTTCCCGAACAACTGTTGTTCGGCAAATACTTGTTAAAGTAGTAACTTTTCCTATTAATGAAGAGAATTGATAGGAGGGCAACCAGAAGCAAGAACTGCTTCTGTTCAGCTTCAGAACAAGAAAGCTTAGTAACCCAGATGGTTAATTCATCAGGATGATAATCAGAATGGTCGGTATACACAGATGCATTTTGCAAAAGGCAGAAATAGATCTGTCGGTTCGCTCTGTTTTCTCCAAGACTCCAGGGGCATTGAAGAAAGCAGGTGAAACTAATTTAATGTTCTATTTAAATCTTTCAGGTATTTTTATTTGCCCAAAGCGAAATATCTCCTTCAATAAAAGCATGTCAGGCCCTCAAATGGTTGATAGCCAGGTGAAAAGTTTGCCTGCATAGATATTGAGGCTTAAAGTTTTGAGTTTGCTGCTGTAGATTAGCACTGGATTCAAAGGATGGGGAGGAAGAAAGGACGGGGTTTGGAACCAGTAATAACATTCAGTTCTCCCCTTGCCCTGACACCTCTGGATCACAGAGCTCCTTGCAAATGAATTCTCTCATTACAGACTTTTTTTTTTTTTTTTTTTTTTTTTTTTTTGCATCTGAATGAGATGAAGCTCAAGTCTGGTCAAACGTAGAATCTCACAGAGGCTGATTCCAGAATAGGCACAGCACACATTTCTGACTAGTGACCTGATAGATTTGCAAGTGAAATGTTCTTTGGCCTTATTCAAGAAGTGATTTTAATGAGATATTGTTCTCACTTATATAGGAAACAGAACCTCTTTAGTTCAGCAAAATGCTTTGGATTGTCAGATTCACATGACCCAAAGGCATTTGCTCACAGGAATTAGGGGAAACACAGGTGATTATTTAGTTTTCATATACACAGAGATCAACAAATTATTATCTAATGGCCTAATAACCATTTGCGCCTAAGTACACCTTGTCCAACGCCAATGCTAGAGGCAAAGTACTGCAGGAAAAGAGATGAGATCAGAATACTTGGTAAATATGGTATAATGCAGAATAATTCTAAAGTTTGGAACACAATTAAAGAACAAAACTAAGGTGTTACAGAATCATTCTTATTGGGTGCTGCCACCATAGAGCTAATTTGATGAATTTAAAGGCAGAGATCCAGATTAGTAAGTAGGACACAAAGGGGAAAGGGAAGGTTCTATTGGCATCCTGTAGAAATGAGTCCTAAGTGTTTATTTTTTTTTAAATTTTAGTTATTTATTTGACAGAGAGAGAGAGAGAGATCACAAGTAGGCAGAGCAGCAGGCAGAGAGAGAGGGAGAAGCAGGCTCCCTGCTGAGCAGAGAGCCTGATGCAGGACCCTGATCCCAGGACCCTGAGATCATGACCTGAGCTGAAAGCAAAGGCTTAACCCACTGAAACACCCAGGTGCCCCAGGTCCCAAGTCTTTAGATTGGCACCCAAATCTCACTCCAGCTACCCTTGTAAGTTTATCTATAACCTCATGCCTTTATGACATTCAATCTCCAGCCAAAATAAGTCATTCATCTCTGTGCCTTTCACACACACTCACATCTCCTTAGACCTCAAGTACTGTCCATACAGAATCCCTAAAAGTTTCTGAATAGGTTTTAAGTCTCTCAGTTGGCCGCCCTGATAGAGATGAGCAAGAAATGATTAAAATTATGGAAATAGATGTGTACAGAATGGTTTGAACTACAGACGTAGATTTTTTTGTGTTGTCAATGTAAGAGACAGCATAGAAGCAATGCATGCATAGTTCCATCAAGAAGAGAATACAGCAAGTGGAGAAAATCCTATCAGAACTATCCATATATCTTTCAGCAGAGAGGACAATTAAGGCAGGGAAAGAGTAGTCAGAAAGAAAGTAAGCATAGGGAGAAAGTTTTAAAAAGTGGGAGATCATCTGTGTTAAGTACAATAGAAAAATCAAGGCACATTGAGACTGAGGAAATTCCTGCTGGACTGGATTAGTTGAAAATTAAATTTTGTATCAGAGGCTTGTTACCATGATGGAGAAAGGATCAGATTCACATAAAATGAAGAAAGAATGAGAAGGCAGTAGTGTAGGCAGCTGAGTAGAGAGAACTCTGGAGAATTTTAGTGTTTGCAAAAAGGAAACAGATGGGACAATAGCTTGAAGGCTGATCTGGGATTCATACCACTCTTTTGGTAAAATTTCTCAGTAACATATTCACCATACATGATTTTCCTTTCCATAAGGAACCATTTAATGGCAGCAGCAGGACCTCTTTAAAGCAGTACCCTACTGGTCTTTGCTCTTTGAAATAAACCATCAAATAAGGTGTGGAGAGATCTTTGATCTTCCTAAGACTTAAAGTTGCTAAATTATTCTGATTGGCCTTTAATCTCCCTCAAGTCTTTGATTTCTACTATTTGTCATAAATGAAATACATGGGTCGTCTGCCTCTCCATCATTTGTCCCACCTCCCACCCTCAACCCTAGTCTTCCAATTCCTTCCTGCCGATCTCTATTGAAACAGTGGTGCAGGACAGAAAGTCAGCCAGCCAGCCAGACTTCCTTCTCTCTTTGCACTTCTCCCCACTTGCCATCTTTTAACTGGTCTTTCACACGGATTCTCTAAAGCCCCCTCTCTACCCCAAACACAAACCCCATTACTTCTGCTTTTGCATCTCCTCAGGCAAAAATGGAGGACGCCTCTCAGACTCTCTTCATAGATTGTCTTTTCATCCATGAACCAAATCCGAATTTGCTTCAGTGCCAGAAAAATTGAGTGCTTTATTTTAACAAAGGGTATCAATGCTATTTGTATTGTAAACAAGTTTAAAATATGGATTCAAGAAGAAGGATGATTTCAGAAGCCTGATGACTTCAGTGCCAAATTAGGGAAAGTTTTCTGATCCACAAATTGATTATCATTTATTGTCTGAGTATCTGATATAGGCACTTATGGCTCCCAAGAATTCCTAAGCTGGGCTAATGGGTTTATTTATGAATCCCACACAATAAAATGATTTGAGTCCAGTGAAAGTCATTAGGGATAAGAATATTTCAGGGATCCTTAATATTTTGATTTTTGTTTTCTGAAATTGATTTTACTTTATCTTATAATTTCAGGTTGTCTAAATTTTGCATTCTTTGCATGGGATATTTGTACCATTGACTGTTATGGAAATTCAGCATTGTATGTCTCTCTTTACACCGTGGTGCACTTAAATTGTGGAATTTTTATACTTCAATGTAGAATGAAGACTACTTTGAAGATTTAAAAGAAAGGTTTTCCTTTCAAATCATTCTTAAAGGCTATGTGTACCTTATATATGGTTGTATCCTGGAGAAAGAACTGAATTCTACACAAATAGCTAAATCTTTCTGGCTTCTCTATTTGTCATTTGAAAATCAGGACACAATTACTGCTTGTTAAATATGTTTTGTATTGTGTTGTAAAAATTCTCAGAAATATAAAATCATATTTTAAACTTCAAAACCTACATAAACTATGTTATCATCATTATAATTAGCTATGTAATTTCTTTAAAAATCTAATACAACGTATTTCAAAAATATTTCAACAATTTTAGCAAAAATTTTATGAATAACAATTTGAAATTAAATTAAGAAAATGGCCATTTATGAAATACTGATACCATATGCCTGGCAGAGAAATATATATTTAAATGAATTTAATGAATTATCTTACTTCATCTTCTGCAAGAATCTAAGTATATGATGAGGTAAATATAGTTTTGCTCGTTCTTGTTATAGATGGGAAGAAAGTCTTTGAGATATTAACTAGTACTCTCAAATTCACTTAAAAGGTTAGAAAGAAGCGAGGATTCAAAGCTATGTTATAAAATTAATATCCATGTTTCATAATCAAATCTTAACATTTGTTTCCTAGAATCTTCTTACATGTACAAACAAGAAATCGAGCAAAATAGCTGCTTGATTTGACTGGACATGTTAGTTAAAATTAATACCTGTATAATTATGAACTGAGTTCAAAATTGAGGAGGAAATCCAACAAATTAAAAGGTTCCCAAAGGTTTCCTGGGGATGGGTCTCTTTAGATTTCCTGTGTCTGGCTTGCAGAAATGAGCATCTGAAGATTTAAATGAAATGTATTAATACCAATCTCACTGTAAACTTATTTTACTACCCAATTCTTATTTATTAAAATGTTCCAGTCTTCCTTCTTCCTCCCTAAGGTGAGTGTGATGAGGGCTGGCATATGCTAATCAACCAATTGGGTCCTATTCCCTAATTAAATGCTCTCAGGTATATAGAGAGATGTAATTAGTAAGCATTTATTCATGTATTTGAAAGTACCATGTGAAAAAAAAAAGCATCACTATTCTCACAATAATTAAATTCTTCTTTTACTGAGGACAGAGAAGATAGAAGCAAGGATAGAAAGATAATGAGAATGAATGGAAAGGAAAACAATTTATTCCAACTTAAGACCTATTATTTCCTCTAAGGCGGAAGAGATAGTACAAGGTAGTGGTTAAGACTTAGGTTTGAATGTGTAGGCTCTGCAACTCACCAGCAATGTACTTTTGACAGAATACCTAACTGCTCTGTGCCTTAATTTCCTCATCCATAAAGCAGGACTTTGTGATTCTTTAATGTAAAAGAGTTACGATAACCTCTAGTATATAGAAAAGCCTAGATATTGTATCTATTATTAATATCTTATTTTCAGAATTATTCCAAAGGTCTCAATCTTAAATTTTTTTCTCTTTTCATAAATAGCTAAATCATATACTGGTGTCTAGAAAAATTAGATTTTTAACTCCATTTAATATCAAAATAAGGCTCCTTAAGACAAGTGTAAATTCAAGGAATATTGGAACTTCTTCTACATAGAAGAATTCTTCTTTTGCAATCCATTCACTCATTTATTCATATTTATTTAACATTTATTATCTATTACATGCCTGTTGCCCTGTATATATGATAGCTGCCAATCGCTTCTCTTCTTGTATGTGTGTCACTCCACACATCAAGAACTGGTGTCTACTTTCCTCTTTTTGAATCTGACTGAACTAGCTCTCACAAATAAAATGCAGAAGATATGTTGTGCCAGTTTCTCTTAGCTTTTAAACCAACTGCCGGCTCCTGTTTCCTCTCTTTTGGGAACCAGCTTCCATGTAGGATATTCACCTAAGCTGAGACTTGGTGCACCCTGAGAAAGCCTAAGCCCATCGAGAAGCTATATGAAGAGAGAGATGCTCATCCAGTCCCGACTGGTTCTAACCATCCCAGACATGTGAAAGAAAAGCAACCCTACATTGTTAACCCTTCGGGTGCCTGAAACTGCTCAGCTAAGTCCAGATCACATTGTGGATTTGTGAGAAATAAAAATTGTCTTAAGCTACTTAAGTTTACAAGTGGTTTGTTAACAGAGGGTAACTGAAACAATGCTATTAACTCAGTAGAAGTAGCACATGAATAGTATCTTTAGTTATCAAGTTCTCAGCCTTGGTAACTAGTGATAACAGATAAGATAGAGCTAAGAGATGAAAAACAGGAGAACAGAAGAGTCTTATATTTCATGTACGGTTCTCCTGAAGGCAGATCTAGATGCTCGTTTGTCAATATACCCAGAGATTAACAGTATTCATAAATCAAAATGCCAACTTAATAATATGTTATACCAAGGGAACTGGAATATTCTAGGCAGCACATTCATTGTCTGTTCCACAAGCTACACGAATGGCCAGTTTTTAATCAAAACATCGCATGGTGAATATGGATCCCAATAGAAGGAGGTAGCCCTATGCCCTCCATGGCAGAAATCACAAAACCAGGATAATCCGAGGCTACTAAGTAGGATAAGCCTGATAAGGAGGGGAGAATATGAGTATCAACTTCTACAAAAACCGTCTGTATTTCTGGACAGTGCTGGATGGGCTGGACGTGCATTAAGAAAATCAAGCCATCTGATCTCTTAAGGCTTCATGCTGCCCACTACCTTTAATTAACAATCTTTTTCTAGACAGGGTGTTCAACACTGAATTATGATTGGGCTAGCTTTTTCCATTTGCTATGACTACATTAGAATGGTTGATAAAAATATGTTCTCTTGAAACAAAACCAGGAACACTGAGATGACTCTGGGTGCCCCTAAAAGTCCCCTGTTTGATTTCTGGGTAGTCCTTAGGGTTATATTTCCACATTTTTATTAAGCATATTTACACCCTAATTTTACTACCATTTAGCATGTTACCCTGGACCCATGTTTTATGATAGAAGCTTTCATACATTTTCCCAGGCTTCTTTATTGTTATGTGTTATAAGATCACCCCAAATGTGACTTTCCAGCTTGGACACTGAACTACCTTAGCAGTCCATGTATTTCTCAGGCCCTTTACTTTTTTCCCCACAGACGACATCATTTTTTCTTAGACATATTTATGACTCAAGGTTCTATTTGAAAGATTTTGTCACTTTTCTTTTCATACATGCATCTTCTGAAATTGCACCCCTCACTGTAACATCTGTGTTGACAACGTTTGTGTAGAAGGCTTTTAGGTCTGTCTCTCCCTCCTTTCTCTCTCCCCCAATTCCAGTCCTGCTAGGTAACCTTATTGAAGATTTTACCTGTGCCTTAAAAATCAACAGGCCAAATACAGAACTCTCCCACAATTCCAAGAACATCCCCACAAAGCTTTCCTTTGACTTCTTTATTTTCCATGTAATAGAACATTCTCTCTACCTATTAGCATGCAAGTCATCGTCCAAGTCCAGAATTTATCTCAACATTGTTCAAATCTCTCTCTTCCATTTTCACCACCAGCACCTCAGTTAGGGCTCATGTATTTCTCTCCTAGGACTGCTGCAACAGATATTTAACTTTTCTCTCTGCCTCCTGCTTTTTCAAACTCCAAATGAGTCCATGAAAACTGCCAGGGAGCACTTCTTAGCCACTTTCCAATTATTCACTGCTTAAAATCCACAAGGGCTCTTTTTGGTTTACCAAGTGAAACCCACATTTTCAATTTGACTTTCCAATCCTTCCATAAACATTTAATCTCATTACTCCCATATGTGTACCCTCTATTCTGAGCAAATAGGAATCTGGTGGTGTTATTAACTACATCACATATTTCTTTTCAGTTCTGTGTTTTTGCTCTTCTCTCCACGTACAAAGTTTCCCGCCTCCATTTTCCTACCTAAAGAAAAAAGTAATATATACCTTTGAGGCACATTGCAAATACAGGCTTTTTTATAAAATTTTTTCATAATCCTTTTTTTAAATATTTATAATCTCTCCTTTTTGAATATTTACAGTAATCTGTTTCTCTTATAATATTTCTTGCGACATCAGTCATTTATGCACCAGATTACCCAATCTTTTCCACCAGGTTCTAGGGTCCCTGAAGAAAGTAGTTGTGCCTCATTCAATTTCATAGTCTTAATGACTTGCACAGTGCCTGGCACACTGTAGAAGCTTCTGGATGTTTACCTTGGAATAGACCAGAGTTAAGTGGCCCACATGAGGATCAAATTCATGACCTTAGTCTCATTATCACTGAAGCCTGGCCATAAGAAAAATATGAAAAGTGGCAAACTTTCTTGTTATATTTAAGCTTTAATTAAAGTACATTTAATTCTCAAGACAAGTTCCAGTTTAGTGACCCTAAGAAAAATAAAGAATGTCCTCTATTCATTAACTGAGCAGGGATTATTCCAAGTTCCTTTAGGAATTTCCATTTTAAAGCGTCAATATTTGCCCAAACTGAAAACAGAGATAAGTGCCTAGAGATAGAGACATGGGGAGTCATGAAGTTCTTAAAAGTTAAGTGCATTTCATTAGCCAGAAAAGGTTACTTCTAAATTCTGAGATCTGCTTTAAGTATTGGAAAGGGTAAAAATAAATAAATGAATAAATAAAAATAAAAACTCAAATTCGATTACTATTCTTTTTTTTTTTTTTTAAGATTTCATTTATTTGTCAGAGAGAGATTGCACACAAGAAGGGGGAACAGCAGAGGAAGAGGGAGGGCTTCTCAGGGCTCCTCACTGAGCAGGGAGCCTGATGTGGGACTTAATCCCAGGACCCTGGGATCATGACCTAGGCTGAAGGCAGATATGAACTGACTGAGCCACCCAGGTGCTCCATGATTACTATTATTAAAGAGCAGATATAGGGGTGCCTGGGTGGCTCAGTGGGTTAAATCTTCTGCCTTTGGCTCAGGACATGATTCCAGAGTCCTGGGATTG
Source organism: Mustela nigripes (assembly GCF_022355385.1). NCBI lineage: Eukaryota > Metazoa > Chordata > Mammalia > Carnivora > Mustelidae > Mustela > Mustela nigripes. The sequence goes on along the minus strand of NC_081563.1, from coordinate 44,284,099 downwards.
AGCCCCGCATCAGGTTCTCTGCTCAGCAGGGAGCTTGCTTCCCTCTCTCTCTCTCTCTCTGCCTACTTGTGGTCTCTCTCTTTCTCCCTCTCTGTCAAATAAATAAATAAATAAATAAAATCTTAAAAGAGCAGATATATATATTCTATATATCTATATCTATCTGTATATATACACACTCATACACATATACATTTACATGTGTATATATAGGAAATAAAAATATGTATGAATATGTTTAGGCATATGAACATATATTTTAAAAATTTATATGCTATATATAGTCATATATACATGAAATAAGTGAAGGGAGGCACAAATATCTACATATATAAGTATATTGCATGTATATGTATATTTTTATTTACTTACTATAGTTTCTAGTCTACTTGCTATTTGCTATTCACGACCTACTTCTATTTGCCTCTCTGCCATAGAGCTTTTATTCCTTTATACCTGGATTATTCTTCAATCTATGACAATCTAGGTTAGCACCTGGAATGTTTTTCTCCGAAGGGTTAGATAGTAAATATTTGAGCCCAGGAGGCCACATATGGTCTCTGCCAAAACTACTCAAACCTGTATTGCAGTGGGAAATCAGCTATAGACACTACATAGATGGATGGGTGTGGCTGTGTTGACAGGTGTACCAAACACAATAGAGGCTAGAATTGGCTCTTTGCTGACCAGGATTATTTGCAGACTCCAAAGCTTTCTCCATCCAGGAATTCTTCCATATTTGTCTCTATCTTACTTAAATTCCTCATTGATTTCCCCTGCCCTTTGCCAAAGGTGTAGATTTCCTTGATATTTAAACTGAAAGAGGAAAGGGAAAGAGATTGGAGGCTAAAGAAGATGAAGAAAATGGGATGTTTGATTCAGGGCATTATGGCAAGAGAACTGGAATATCTAGGATGGGGGCTGCATCTACCAAATATAATCTTTCTCTAATTCTTTCTTTGGGATGCAGGGAGACTTGGGCAAAACTCAGATGCTTTCTAACACAATGCAACTTTCTTACTCATTATGGACAAAACAACCACTGACATAAAAAACAAATAAGCCTAAGAGCCAATCCAATACCCCCCTGAGCCTTTAGTATCAGGGGAAGAGTAAAACCCTCTGAGCAAGAAGGAAGTCAGCTGAGCAAGAGGTGATAACACCTAATTCCCTTCTCATTTTTGTGAACTTGCTGCTCTGAGTTGGCCCAACATTTGGGAATGACAGTAAGGTAGGAAAGGCAATTCAACAGACAGACTGATTAGACTGCTTGGAAACACAGGGAGATTGAACACAAGTCTTCTGGGTCAAAATTCTTGTTATAAGGCATTTCCTTCCCCAGAGCTATGCCAGAGTAGAACAGGTAAAACAAGGTGGATATGCAGGCTATACATCTCCTCGTTGAACATTCATCAGGCTCAACAGTACCCAAAATTCCCTGAGGCATCTGATAGTCATTTAACCTTAAAAACTTTTAAATCTTGCATTTTAATTGTCCTCATTATGACAATCTTTTTTTTTTTTTTTAATTTGTGGGATAAATTCCACCTAAATTCCTATCTTTCTATTCAGAATTCCTTTTAGTTGGAACTAACTAGTTAACATTAGGTCTTGCAACTAGTTAATTTTTACTTACATGGGTGGATTTTTATTAGACTACTAATATAAATTAGTTTTGAATAAAACCTTAAATTCTATTTGATCCTAATGGATCAAATGTCTTCTAGATTCTTGGTTACTTTCACTCTTGTGGTTCAAAGAATGCACATTTCAAGTTTTATGCCATTTTGTTTCTCTTTTCCTTCACCAAGTCTTTCTCTTAAGATCTTAATTACTAGCATGGTTTTTCCTGAATTTAATAATTTAAATATTTAACTTGGCACCATTCTTACAAATTCCTTTCTGCATCAGTATTTATCATTGTGGATGGAAAGTAACTGCATACCACACCTATTTCTCTTTTTCCTGGCTCTAGAGGTAGGCTGTTTCCCAGTCACTCTTCCTGTTTATTGCAACAATACCACAGAAGCAGATGAAATGTGGTAGGAATGATGGGTGTCCCTTTTGAATCTGGCCTATAAAGACATCTCATATTATCCTTAATCGTTCCTGCCCACTGGCTGGAAGTTAAGGACTCAGATGCCCTGAAAGATGGTGGGACCATGAGATGGAAGGGAATTGGGTCCCTAAATCAACACATGGAAGACATTTTTGTCTTGCAGCTCTGACCCTTGCAGACACTATCAAGGTAATGGGCAAGAAACTTAACACTATTACCCATTACTCTCCAGGATGCTTTCTATGATTTCATTGTTCCTTCCTCTGTAACCCTCTTCTTTTCCTAGTTGGAGCCACTTGACATCAATTGAGAGGGATTTTGAAATACAAAGCAGTGAAATATTGCAATCACTTTCATTCCATTGTCATTTTGACAACAAAACTGAAATGCAGTTACTGTTTATCTTTACTCTACAGATGAAGACAAGGAAGATCAAAAAGTTAAGTGTTTTTTCAAAATTACATACCTAATGAATGAAAGACAATCTGATCTAGTGCCAAAGCCCAGGCTTTTTATATTATGTCACTTTTAAAAAACATGTTCCAGAACCTCTAAGTGCCTTTAATGTTATCACTACTCCAACAATCTCTTTCTCAACCTACAATGAACACAAAGGCTTCTGGGAGACTGTTTATGGCCTGTGGTGTCAGTAAGGCATTTAAGGATTAAAGGATAATGAGAAAAATATTTTAGGGAAAAATATTCCCCTAAACTTTATTAATAACTTCCCTTGGGCAAAGTCCAGGAAGTCTGGTTATACTGCTTTCTACACTCTACAGGGCTTGCTGGGATTCCACTATGGCACCCAGGCCAATGAGAACATGGAAAAATTTTTAAACTTAAAAAGCAGAAATCAAGACAAAACTCCACTGCTCTAAAAAGAAGTTGTTAAATATTCTTAAATGTGAGAACTCCATAAATCATGAGTTCCTGGGGATGAAGTGACACATGACATTGTACTCCACATCATCTTTATATTTATAGATAAGAGTAACATCTCTCTTTTTATAGAATGCCACTATGCCCCATCTAGCACCTTTCTTATGAGTCCCATCATTACTCTCACCTTCCATTTGTCTTGTGATGCTCAGTGAGGAAGCTGTTCTTATTCTTTTTTCAGTGAAAGAGAGACCTATATCACTGAATCTCAGTTAAGTTAATGATAGTTGTTTTTTTTTTTAATTTAAAATGAATAAATGACAAATGAATAGTTCTAAGGTTTGGTCATTTATTGAATTTCTACTATGTACCAGCTATAAATTTGATTAACATCATTTTATACTAGCTTGACCTTTCTCCAAATATTTACTGATATATATTACCAAGTACTATTTTTTGTGCTTGCTGATACATCGTTGTGAGCTAGATAGACAATGTTCTTACTTTAGGATGCTTATAACAGCACTTTGGAAAAAAAATTGTGTTTACCATTCTACTATAGATGATGATTGAGGATTACAACAGTTAAAAACCTAATCTAAGACTCACATAGCTGAATTTAAACATGCCAAAATTCAAATTCATGATCATTTGATATAAGGTCAGTGATGAGCCTGTTACTCAGGATGTGGTTAGAGGCAAAATAAGGGGGAAAATAGGAAATTTTGTAATTTGATGGAAATAATAATCTGACTAAGACAGTACTTATGGTTTTAAAAAGCTCAACAGATAGTATAATTTAAGGGAAAATGTACTGGTCAAATTATCATACATACATTAGTAATTTTGTGCTGAAGTAAGAAAAAGGGGGTCAGGAAGGTTTTCATGGAGATTTCCACTGACCGTAATATGCTTAAAAAGATGTGAAGAGAAAAATGACTGTCCAGGGGAGATAAAACACAGAAAATACAGAAAGGGAGAGATTTATGTTTGAATCATAAGAAGTTAAGCATAAATAATGTAGCTTGTTTAAAAAAAAAAAAAGAGATGTGGGTGGGATCTATTAGGATATGGTACTGAAAGCCAGGAAAGGAATTTGTTGTTTTTTTTTTTTCAAAGATTTATTTATTTATTTTAGAGAAAAAGAGAGCAAGCAAGTAGGAGGAGGGGCAGAGAAAGAAAATCCTGAAGCACACTTCTCACTGAGCTCAGAGCCTGATGTGGGGCTCAATCTCAGGACCCTGAGCTCATGACTTAGCTGAAATCAAGAGTTGGCCACCCAAGTCCCCAGGAATTTGTATTGTTAAGGAGGGTACTTGGAAGTCAGTGTATTGATGATTGTTAAAAAGTAAACAATGGAATACTATGCAGCCATCAAAAGAAATGAAATCTTGCCATTTGAGACAACATGGATGGAACTAGAGCGTATCATGCTTAGCAAAATAAGTCAAGCAGAGAAAGACAACTATCATATGATCTCCCTGATATGAGGAAGTGGTGATGCAACATGGGGGCTTAAGTGGGTAGGAGAAGAATCAATGAAACAAGATGGGATTGGGAGGGAGACAAACCATAAGTGACTCTTAATCCCACAAAACAAACTGAGGGTTGCTGGGGGGAGGGGGTTTGGGAGAAGGGGGTGGGATTATGGACATTGGGGAGGGTATGTGCTTTGGTGAGTGCTGTGAAGTGTGTAAACCTGGTGATTCACAGACCTGTACCCCTGGGGATAAAAATATATGTTTATAAAAAATAAAAAAATTTTAAAAAAAAGTAAACAAACAAAAAAAATTATCTTCAGGAGGTAGACATGGTGATATCAATAGAGGAGGCTCCTGATCTTTCTTGATGCATCCCCCATGGATGAACCAAATATACAGCTACACATAGAGCATTCTCTCTGAAAGAAATACAGCAACTAGCTGAGTGACTCCTGCACACTGGGTAAGAAAATACCTAGACTGAAATGAGAGAAAAGGCTGACATCCTCTCTATAGACCACTTCTGACACAGTAGCATACAGCTAAGAGGCAATCTCCAACTCCAGGCTTCTCCCTGAGGAGTAAAGAATTTGAGTTATACATATTGTCTCAAATTTTAACATTTCCACTCAAGGGATGAGCCCCCCAAAACACCTAATACTGAAAGTCTAAAGAGTTTGTGTCCATGAGACCCATTGGACTATAGCAAACTGAAGAAGTTTGTGAATGAGTACTTGCTATGGCTATCCCCCAGGGCTCAGCACAAAGAAAACAGGCAAAAACACCAATCTTCTACTCATTCCCTGAAAGGGTTTGACTGCCTATTTTATACACTGTCTCCTAAAGTGTCTGCTTTCTAACTTAGCACACACATCTAGGGACTGGCAGCAATTCCTTCCAGAACCAGGGGGAGCTGATGAGCATTTCTACTACCTGCTCCCCCCATTTAAGTTCACTTCAGTGATAAAACCAGCATCTCTCTGGAGGGCTTGTATACATGTATGGCACCACAGTTTTTCTGACTGCTACCCAAAGGATGGTGCCTGGATTGCCTGGCTCTGGTTCCAACAGAGTTTGCATTCGTAAGTACCATAAAACTATATAAAAATCAAGAAACAGTTTTTAAACAAGTGCAAGAATACCCCTCAATGGCTATACACTTAGGCTTAGCACAGAGGGAACAGGCAAAAATGCCCATTTTCCAGTTGTTTTTTCCTGGAAGAAGCCTAACTACCTACTTTCTCAGCTGCTGCATGAGAGTCTGGCTTCTTATCAGCCTGCATCTGGTTGCTAACTGTGATCCCCCAGTTTGGAATATTGGTGGGTCTGTCTTCAAACACTTTCAACTACTGGAAGCCACTAAGAACAAATATGGTGGTTTGGACAATCACAAAGTTATAAAAAACAACTGGTGCTTAGCACAGGCTGATTGCCAAGATTCATCTACACAGCACCAATCTGTCAAAACTGGGTGTTTTATCAAATGTGCAGAAACCCACACAGAGTCAAAGAAAGTGAAGAAGCAGGAAAATATGTTCCAAGAAAAAGAATGACACAAATCTCCATAAACCGATCCTAGTGAAAAAGAAGATAAGTGATTTACCCAATAGAGAATTCAATACTGTTATAAAGATGTACACCTTAGTCAATGAATGAAGAAAGTGAGAATTTTAATAGACACAGACAACAAAAAAATATACCAAACATAAATCATAGAACTGAAGAACAGTGAACTGAAAAACTTAATAGAGAGGGTCAAAAAGAGACTAGATCAAATAGAAAAAAAAAGATTAGTGAGCCTGAAGATAAAGCAGTGGAATTTGTCCAATCCGCAGTAATAAATAATAATAAAATAAAATAAAAATTAAAAAGGAGAGCAGCTAATTTAAGGGATACCATCAAGCAGACCAATATATACATTATAAGGTTCCCAGAAAAAAAGAGAGAAAGAAAAAGACAGGGAGCTTATTCAAATAAATGACTAAAAACTTTCCCAACCTGGGAAAGAAACAAACATCCAATCCAGATCCAGAAATCCTGGAGAGTTGCAAAGAAAAATAAATCCAAAGAGGCCCATAAGGAGATATATTGTAATTGCCAAAATTTAAAGATAAAAAAAAGAATGTTAAAAGCAGCAAGAGAAAAACAACTTATTATGTACAAAGGAAACCCCAATGAGACCATAGATTTTTCAGCAGGTACTTTAAGGTAAAGGGAATAGAATCCCACATTCAAAGTGCTGGAAAAAAAAAATGCCACCCAAATCTATCTTGCAAATATATTATTCAGAATTGAAAGACAGGTCGTTTTCCAGATAGCAAAAGTTGAAGGGGTTAATCACCACTAGATTGGCTTTGTAAGACATGTTAAAAAAAAGAAAAAAGTTATTTAAGCTGAAACAAAAGAATGTTAACGAGTAGCAGGAAAACGTATCAAAATACATAAAACTTACTGGTAAAGGTAAATAACTTTGAATTCAGAATACTTTAATATTGTATTGGTGGTGGGTAAATCCTTTGTGACTCCAGTATAAAAGTTAACTGAAGAACTATAAAAAAAAATAAGTACAATAATTTGGAAATGGATACACTAAAAAGATGTAAATTGTGACACCAAAAATAAGATGTGGGGATGTTAAAATGTAGAGCCTTCTTATGTATTTGTTGTTGTTATTAGCATAAAATAAACTACTGTTTTGTATAATATGTTTTATGTAAGCCTCATGGTAACCATAAACCAAAACCTACAGTAGATATGCAAGAGATAAGCAGATGAGACCCCAAGCATACCACAGCAGGAAATCATCAAATCACAAGAGAACAAGAAAGAAACATGAATTATAAAATGGCCAGAAAACAATTAACAAAATGGCAATAGTAAATCCATACCTATCAACAATTAGTTTAAATGTAAATCGGCTGAATTCTTCAATCAAAAGACAGAGTGACTCCAAATCAAATGCAAGTCAAAATTCAAATGAAAACCAAATAAAATATCATCTCACAGCAATAATAATGGCTAGTATCAAAATATAAGAGGTAACAAGTTTTGGGAAGGATGTGGAAAAAAGGGAAACCTTGTGTACTGTCAGTGGGAATATAAATTGGTGCAACCATTACGGAAAACAGTACGGAGTTTCCTAAAAAAAAAAAAAAAAATTAAATATAAATATCATATGATCTAGTAGTTCACTTCTGGGTATTCACACAAAGAACACAAAAACATTAATTTGGAAAGATATATCCACTCCATGCTCACTGTAGAACTATTTACAAGAGCCAAGGTATGGAAGCAACCTAAGTGCCCATTGATAAATGAATGGATAAGAAGATGAGATCTTGTCATTTTAATATGAGTAGACCTAGAGATGAAATAAATCAGATGGATAAAGACAACTACTATGTGATTTCACATATATATGAAATTTAAAAAACAAAACAAAACAAACAAACAAACAAACAGAAATAGAGTCATAAATATAGAGAACTGGTGGTTGCCAGAGCAGAGGGTTGGGGAGAGATGGGCAAAATAGGTGAAATGGATTAAGAGGTATAAGTATTCACTAATAAAATAAATAAGCCACAGATATGGAAAGTACAGCATAGGGAATATAGTTAATAATCCTGTAAAATTGTATCATAACAGATGAGGACTACATTTATCATGGTGAGCAAGGAAGAAAGTATAGAATTGTCTAATTATTATGTCATACTACTGAAATTAATATGCCATTGTATGTCAACTATATTTCAATATTTTAAAAAATGGTTTAAATTATTATAATTGCTACAATAATTTTGGAGTATATATATAACAGGAGATAATGATAATAATCAAAAGATATAAAAATGTCCATATGTTTGTCTTAAATGCTTTACTACAGATATTGAACTCTACAGAAATAATTTTAAAAAAGGTAAAGCTACATAAGCCAAATGTTCATTGAAGCATTGTATAGCATAGCAAAATCCACAGAAAGAGGCTTATTTTTTTTTAATTTCTTTTCAGTGTAACAGAACTCATTGTTTATGCACCACACCCAGTGCTCCATGCAATACGTGCCCTCCATAATACCCACCACCTGGCTCCCCCAACCACCCAATCCTTCAAAACCCTCAGATTGTTTTTCAGAGTCCATAGTCTCTCATGGTTCCTCTCCTCCTCCAATTTCCCTCAACTCCCTTCTCCTCTCCATCTCCCTATGTCCTCCATGTTATTTGTTATGCTCCACAAATAAGTGGAACCATATGATAATTGACTCTCTCTGCTTGACTTATTTCACTCAGCATAATCTCTTCCAGTATTGTCCATGTTGATACTAAAGTTGGGTATCCATCCTTTCTGATGGAGGCATAATACTCCATAGTGTATATGGACCACATCTTCCTTATCCATTCCTCCATTGAAGGGCATTTTGGTTCTTTCCATAGTTTGGTGACCGTGGCCATTGCTGTATAAACATTGGGGTATAGATGGCCCCTCTTTTCACTACATCTGTATCTTTGGGGTAAATACCCAGTAGTGCAATTGCAGGGTTATAGGGAAGCTCTATTTTTTTTTTTTAGATATAATTTTTTATTTTTTATAAACATATATTTTGAGGGAAGCTCTATTTTTAATTTCTTAAGGAATCTCCACACTGTTCTCCAAAGTGGCTGCATCAACTTGCATTTCCACCAACAGTGTAAGAGGGTTCCCCTTTCTCCATATCCTCTCCAACATACATTGTTTCTGGTCTTCCTAATTTTGGTCATTCTAACTGGTGTAAGGTGGTATCTCAATGTAGTTTTTTTTTTAATATTTTATTTATTTATTTGACAGAGAGAGAGATCACAAGCAGGCATAGAGGCAGGCAGAGAGAGAGGAGGAAGCAGGCTCCCTGCTGAGCAGAGAGCCCGATGCGGGACTCGATCCCAGGACCCTGAGATCATGACCTGAGCCGAAGGCAGAGGCTTTAACCCACTGAGCCACCCAGGTGCCCCTCAATGTAGTTTTGATTTGAATCTCCCTGATGGCTAGTGATGATGAACGTTTTTTCATGTGTCTGATAGCCATTTGTATGTCTTCATTAGAGAAGTGTTTGTTCATGTCTTCTGCCCACTTTTTGACATGATTATCTGTTTTGTGTGTGTTGAGTTTGAGGAGTTCTTTATAGATCCTGGATATCAACCTTTTGTCTGTACTGTCATTTGCAAATATCTTCTCCCATTCCCGTAGGTTGCCTCTTTGTTTTGTGGACTATTTCCTTTGCTGTGCAGAAGCTTTTGATCTTGATGAAGTGCCAAAAGTTAATTTTTGCTTTTGTTTCCTTTGCCTTTGGAGACATATCTTGAAAGAAATTGCTGTGGCTGATATTGAAGAGGTTACTGCCTATATTCTCCTCTAGGATTCTGATGGATTCCTGTCTCATGTTGAGGTCTTTTATCCATTTTGAGTTTACCTTTGTGTACGGTGTAAGAGAATGGTCAAGTTTCATTCTTCTACATAGAGCTGTCCAATTTTCCCAGCACTATTTATTGAATAGACTGTCTTTTTCCCACTGTATATTTTTTCCTGCTTTGTTGAAGATTATTTGACCATAGAGTTGAGGGTCCATATGTGGGCTCTCTACTCTGTTCCACTGGTCTATGTGTCTGTTTTTATGCCAGTACCATGCTGTCTTGGTGATCACATCTTTGTAGTAAAGCTTGAAATCAGGTAACGTGATGCCCCCAGTTTTGTTTTTCTTTTTCAACATTTCCTTAGCAATTCAGAATCTCTTCTGATTCCATACAAATTTTAGGATTATTTGCTCCAGCTCTTTGAAAAATACCAGTGGAATTTTGATTGGAATGGCATTAAAAGTATAGATTGCTCTAGGCAGTATAGACATTTTAACAATGTTTATTCTTCTGATCCAAGAGCATCGAATGGTCTTCCATCTTTTTGTGTCTTCAGTTTCTTTCATGAGTGTTCTGTAGTTCCTCGAGTACAGTTCCTTTACCTCTTTGGTTAGGTTTATTCCCAGGTATCTTAGGATTCTTGGTGCTATACTAAATGGAATCAGTTCTCTAATTTCCCTTTCTATATTTTCATTGTTAATGTATAAGAAAGCAACTGATTTCTGTACATTGACTTTGTATCCTGCCACATTACTGAATTGCTGTATGAGTTCTAGTAGTTTGGAAGTGGAGTCTTTTGGGTTTTCCATATAAAGTATCATGTCATCTGTGAAGAGAGAGAGTTTGACTTCTTCATTGCCAGTTTGAATACCTTTTATTTCTCTTTGTTGTCTGATTGCTGTTGACTTCTAATACTATATTGAACAAGAGTGGTGAGAGTGGGCATTCTTGTCGTGTTCCTGATCTCAATGGGAAGGCTATGAGCTTTTTCCCATTGAGGACAATATTTTAGGCTAGTTTTCATACCATAAAGGTAAATTCTTTTACATCAAATTAATGGAAAATTATTCAGCTATTAAAATGAGTGACTATGATAATCATTTAGAAGCATGAAAACTATATTCTAAAAGTTAGTTAAAGCAGTGGATTACAAATTTGTATGGAATTGGGATTACAGCTATGCAATGTATTTGGTATTGCACAAAGGTATAAGTGAAATTTCAAAAGTAAAAAGAGAGAGAGAGAGAAACCTGAAAGGATTAAAAAACCAAACCAAAACAAAACCAATTATATGCAGTCTACAGGAGACTTACTTAAGCTTTAGGGAACACACATCAAAGTGGAGGAATGGAAAAGATGGAAGCCAAAAAAAAAGAAAAAAGCAGGAGTAATTATACTTAGATAAAATTATACTTAGATAAAACTTAGATAAATACTTTAGCCAAAACTGTAACAACAGACAAAGAAAGTTATTATATAAGGAAAAAGGGGTCGATTCAACTAGAGGATATCATAATTACAAATATTTATGTACCCAACTTTGGAGCATCGAAGTATATAAAGCAAATATTAACAGATTTTAATGGAAAAATAGCAATATAATAATAGTAGAGAAGTTCAATATCCCATCTTCAACAAGTTACAAATTCTGGCAGAAAATAAACATGGAAAACTGGACTTAAATTATACATTAGACCAGGTGGATCTAATAGACATTTAGAGAACATTCCATTCAATAGCAGCAGAATATACAGTTTCTTAAGCACACCTGCAACATTATCTGGGATAGATCATGTGTTAGTCCACAAAACAAATCTTGATAAAATGAAGAATAAAGATTATCTGATCATCTCAATACATGCAAAAAACTATTTGACAAAATTCTATATCCTTTCATGATAAAAATTCTCCACAACCTGGGTATAAAAGGAACATACCTCAACATAATAAAAGCCATATATGACAAGCCCAGGTTAACATCAAATTTAGAGGAAAAGCTTTCAGAGATCAGGAACAAAACAAGGATGCCTACTCTCTCTACTTTTTCCAAAATAATACTCCAAGTACTAGTCAGAGCAGTTGGTCAAGAAAAAGAAATAAAAATGTCTAAGTTTAAAGTAAAATTTGTAGAAGATATGATTTTACATATAGAAAACCCTAGATTCTACCAAAACAATGTTAGAATAAACAAATTCAGTAAAATTGCAGGATACAAAAATCAATATATTAGAGTTAGCTGTATTTATGCACACTAACAGGAAAGTATTGGAAAGAGAAATTAAGAAAACAATCCTGATTACAATAGCACCCAAAAGAATAAAATAATTCAGACTATATTTAACCAAGGAGGTAAAAGATCTGCACACCAAAAACTATGAAACACCAATGAAAGGAATTGAAGAAAATAGAAATAAATACAAGGGTATTCCATATTCATAGATTTGAAGAACTGGTACTCTTAGAATGTCCACATTGCCCAAAGCAATCTACAGGTGCAATGCAAACCTGTCCAAAATACAACTGCATTTTTCACAGTTATAAAAAATCCTAAAATTCATACATAATCGCAAAAGATGCTAAACAGTCAAAACAATTTTAAGAAGGGAGAACAAAACTGGAGACATCACACTTCCTTATTTTAAGCTGTTTTACAAACCTGCAGTAATCAAAATAGTCTGCTAATAGTATTAAAAAAAAAAAGACACATAGCCCAATGGAAATAATTAGAGTTGATTAATTTTTGAAGGAGCCAAGAATATATAATGCAGAAAGAATAGTCTTTTCAATAAATAATGTTGAGATGTAAAGACTCAAAATACACAAATTCAAAATAACTCATAGCAAAAAACAAACAACCCAGTTAAAATATGAACAAAAGACCTGAAAAACATTTTTCCAAAGAAGAGACAAACATGGCTAACAGGACATGGAAGGTGCTCAACAACATCTTTTTTTTTTAATCAGCAGGGAAATGAGATATAACCCTGTAATGCAATAACACCACAATGAGATATGACAAACATTTGTTAGGATGCCTATTATCAGGAAGAAAAGAGAGTAAGTGCTATGGAGGATGTGAAAAAAAAGGAAATTCTTTTGCTTTGTTAATGGTAATATAAGTTGGTATAGCCACTACAGAAAACAGTATAAAGTTTCCTCAGGAAATTACAAATCAAACTATTATATGATCCAGCAATCCCACTTCTGGGTAATTATCCAGAGAACATGAAATCATAATCTTGAAGAAATATTTGTACTCCTATGTTAACAAATATTAACTATTATTACTAATAACCTTAATCAAGTCAAGACCTTGTTTTATCATTTTATTTATTTAATTTTTTTATTCATTTGATTTATTTGATAGACAGAGATTACAAGTAGGCAGAGAGGCAGGCAGAGAGAGGGGGAAGCAGGCTCCCTGAGCAGAGAGCCTAATGCGGGACTAAATCCCAGGATGCTGGGATCATGACCTGGGCTGAAGGCAGAGGCTTTAACCCACTGAGCCACCCAGGTGCCCATCATTTTTTTTTTTTTTTTT
>NC_081563.1:44070631-44270358 GCF_022355385.1 Mustela nigripes | reverse complement strand
GGAGGGTTCCCCTTTCTCCGCATCCTCGCCAGCATCTGTCATTTCCTGACTTGTTGATTTTAGCCATTCTGACTGGTGTGAGGTGATATCTCATTGTGGTTTTGTCCAGCCTTTTCTATCTTAGCTTCAGTGCCACCAAACTCTTTGTCTCTAAGCGACTCTAGTGCAAACTTATGCTGCTTCTAATTTAGCCTTGAATTTATCACATCTTGGATTTTGCCTTGTTCCCATAATCCAGATCCTTCTCAGAAACTGAATCCTCTAATAGAAGAGAAAAAGCATCACCTAGCAGAACACTCAGAGACTGTCTCTACTTCTCTGTCAATAGCTTGGGTGTTACATAGTTTTGCCCTCCCTCAAGGCCAGGGTCTCCCATTCTTTTCTGGAAAGGATGGATAACTCTTCTAATTTAGGAGAGTCCTAAGGTCTCTATCGTAGCTGCTCAACTCTGCCCCTGTATTGCAAATGCAGCCATGAAGAATACATGAATGTATGGGCTTGGTTATATTCCAATAAAAATTGATTTACAAAATAAATAAATAAATAAATGAAGTGCATGTAGGATTTGCTTATGTTTTTAATTTTAATCTGAACCTCTGTTCTAAGCCCCTCACAATTCTTCTTTTAGCTTAATTTTGTGGGATTCCAACAATCTCAAGCGCAACCCACCTGGAGCCAATAATTTTGCCAACGGTATGACATGGACCATATGTCAGAAAGAAAAATTTCATTTCTACTTTTTCTCTTTTTTGATTATGAATCTCAAAAGCAACACTTAAAATGTATCTCTACCTTGTTTTTATCCATTCTTCAATAGTAAGTCTGGTTCCTGCTCCCAGGATAAGGATACATAAGCAACATAACCACAAGCTGTCACTGGTGGTTAGGGACACCCCACAGGGAGTGTGTGGAACACTTGCAGGGTTGTCTCAAGTTTGCCTTTCAATCTGGCAGCAGGTGGAGTCTCAGGTTTCTCATCACCATAAAAATAATGTAATCCCCCTTGTAAATTGGAAAAAGGCTCCCAGGAATAAACCTTGAATATGCTGCTGGTCTTTCAGGAAAAGAGAAGCAGGTCTTAACTGAGAGAATTACTGACTTCTGGGGCTTTTCTTAAAAGTTAATAACAGAGCCAGGAAGTGCCCCTCCTCTAACCATGGCCAATCCTTATATCTCTGCTTTGGTACCATGACTGTTAACCTGTTCAGAGACCATGCCCTATAGCTTAATCCTGCTTCTCTCTCATATGTCCAACCACTTTTCTCAGATGAATTCTTATTTTTAAACACATTTAAATTTCTCCCAAGTAATGCAAAAGCCAAAACAAGCAAACTTTTCTTCTTTTTTTTTCCATAGCTTTTCCTCTTAACTCTCTGTATCAGTTGTCTTCCGTTTCATACCACTTTCCCCACAGCCCTTCTAACCTGGTTTCTAGCCTCATCTTTCACTAAACCAGGTCTTGTTAAAGAACATCACCAACTTAATGACTGTTGAATTCAGTAAGCAGTTTTCTCTCCTCAGTTTCCTTGATTCTGAACAATTGATGAAGTTGGCCCCTCCCTCTTCATTAAAGTACACTACTTTCTAGGTTTCCATGACAAACCTCTTCCTGAATTTCCTCTTCTCTCTGGCCACTCGCACTGCCCTGTTGAGTGCTGTATTTTCTCATCTTTACCACCCCAGTGTCATGAGGTTCCTACTTCATGATAACCACCAAGCAAATCTTAGAATATCATCAGGTATAAAAGTAAAGTCTAATTGTGATATGTTAAAGAAGTTGTATTTAAGAGTCCTAAGCCCCTTGTTCCTTCCTCCACTGCAGTTCTTAATAACAATAGCATTGGAGAGCCTGAGCATCATAGCTGGCTAAACATCTGATCCATGGTTTCAGCTCAGGTCCTGATCTCAGGGTCATGACATCAAGCCCTAGGTCAACCTCCATGCTCAGTGCGGAGTCTGCTTTGGATTCTCTCTCTCTCTCTCCACTTCCCTGCTACACTCTCATTCTCTCTCTCTTTCTTTCTATCTCTATCTCTAAAATAAATAAATATATATATTTTAAAAGTAGCATCTTGTTTTAAAATCAAGTCTTTTTTTTAATGATAGCGAATACTTGTATCAGTAGAGCCCATTGAAAACTTTACATTCACTTAATATTTACCTGACTCTTCCCTCACCTAAGCTTAAATCTCACTCTGTTAATCTGTCCCTCTGATTTCTGACAAATTTGTTGGGGCTAGTTCGACATTATACAGCTCCCTTCTCCTTATCATGACTTTATGATACTGAACTGACAACTGAAGAATAATTTTAAGTTAAAGACTTTCAAGATCAAGTCATGTCAATGGCTTAAAGTGTTTGGAGAATAGGTCCAATGAGAGAATAGGACTCTTATTAACTACTAATATTGGAGTCAAAGGGGTCCAAGGCCTCAGAATATGGGCTGTGGGAGGGGTGGTTTTGTGCTGGTAGTTGGGGCAGACAAAATACAACAATGCAAAGACACCTAGAAATAAGATATGAAATTATGCCTAGATTGAAATAAGTCCCAGAGAGAAAAGTAGAGTTAAGCTACCAGATTTTTTACTCCATTATTTTTGCCTAGACTCTTCGATTATTTTGAGAGCCATTAATTCAATCTTAACCCTACAAAATATTTGTCATTTTTTTCTCCAGAGATATTTATTTGGACTTCGTTTTGAGGGTAATTGATTATCTAATAATTTCACATCTTTAGGTCTCTATTGAATTGTCTCAAAACCATCCCATAGATCAAGAGTTATGAAATAGAAAAGACAAACAACTAGACAGCTTCAATGGGACCCATAACAATGCTCCAACCGGATGGTGGCATTTAAGAAAGATGGTAAATGCCAATGCTGAGGCCCTTCTGTAAGAATTTTGTGTTTCCCATTAGAGAAATAATGCAGCCTCTATCTAATTTGGAAGTTTAAAATTGCAAATCCAACTCTTGGGAGAAAATTGGGTGAATCACAAGTGAGTATTGCTTAAGTTTCACATGAGTAAATATATTGGCTGTGTTGGTATTATTCAACACTCAGAGCCACAAAATACATTTTTTGTATCATTTTATTTGTAGAAGAATAGCACAATTATTTTCAGAATAATTAACTCCTCGGTTTAGTGACAATTATGTTCCATTATAATAATTAAAATCACACCCTGCTATTTGGATGAACTCAATAGAATAATGATTTCTTAGGGGAAGATTTAATCGGATCATTTTTTTCTCCAGCATTAAAAATATCTGTAAATTATTTCAATTCATTGTACCACTGCTTAATTGTGCATTTTTCTGCTGTCCTATGGAAAGAAATATCACAAACAAAATGGCAGTCTCAACCCACCCTTGAACCATCTGTGCATCATAATTGTTATTGGAGGTATGCCGGGGCTTGGCAAAATGCAAAGCTCATGGCTGGGCATAACAGCAGGGCTACAGATGGTGGGAGTACCTGAAATCAAGTGGGTAAAAGCAGGTGGTGAACAGAATAGTGGTGTTTCAGGGGATTGCTCTATTGAAAAGAGAGCTCTAGTAAGTGAGTGAGAAAAATGAGAAAAGGTCAACAGCTCTCTTGGGGTGAAGTTGACAAGAGCTTGAAAGACTATTAGGGCCCCAAGCAAATGGGCTAGAATGCAAGAAAGCACTCCTGCTTTAAGGATGAACTGATTTATAAGGCAGAAAACCAAGAGGAAATGTGCTAGCTCAATATAGGTAGGTGTTAGGGAAGAGTTAAGACTTTTTGGATATCTTGGTGTTCTATTTCATCCTGAAACATAACAGATACTAGGATCACAGTGGGCAGCAATCAACCCTACTTAGCATCTTGGTAGGTAATGCTACTGCTACATGGTTGGTCTCAATTTGAATTATCTTATATACTGAATGCAGAGGTTAGGAAATTTGGATTGAGGTAGGTGTTGAGGGTCTTAATAGAAAAAGCATAAACTTGGGGCATCAAAGCAAGAGTCAACAGCAATAAACTCAGAAGTATACTTAAATAATACCATTATTCCTTAGATAATTGTAGGTTACGTGGTGGCCCTTTTTGTGAACCCTTGTTAGCGTGAATGACTTGGGAATAAGAGGCAGTTTGTAGCCAGACAGTTACAAGCCTTTAGATTAAAAGGTCTACAAAGGCAGGTCAAGTACCTATCACAGTCTGCCACATAGTAAAGGCTTAATGCATATTTGTTGAATAAAAATGAATGGATTAATTATTAAAATGACTCCTAGTGATTCCTGTCAACTGTAGAATTCCCAGGCTCTCTAAACATAGGAGTGGAGTCAGGGTTTATGATTTATTATTTCCTGATTCTTTTTCTTACTGCTTTATTGTGTTCTAATAAATGTATACCTCATGAGGTTCAAACTTTCCAGCTCCAACAGAAGGGGGGAAACATTATGAATTCTGGGAAAGAATAGCTTCTCCAAAGACAATAAAAGAAGAACAGAATGTAAAAAGTCTTGTAAAGAGGATTGGAGTTTACTTGGGGGCTCGGGTGAGACAGGAGTCACTATGAGATTCCTAACTACACTGAAACAGAAAAGGAACTGAGAGAGTGTGTCTTTCTTTAGGAGACGCAGGTACCTTGAACCTAATTCCTCCACTCTATCCTCTTGGTGCAACCAATCCCGCTCCTAACAAAGGGGCTCAACACTAACTCAGCCTAGGAAAGAGGAGAGGCCTGAAATTCTATAGAAAGAACTATATAACCTGATGGTGGCTCAGTACTGGAATAAACTGACCAAAGATTTTAATTTTTTAACAATGTAGAGAGTCATGATTACCAGTGTCTAGAGAGTCATCTGGTATTTGGAGGAAAGTTACAACCCAGAAGAAAAAATACTTAAAACAATTCGGACCACACTCTCCTATACTCAGTGGCACAAAGTCTAACTGATGTTGGGTGTAGGTAAGATTGTCTAAGGACACAGTGGCAAGTCCTTTGCTGGTTCCTTGGAATTAGCACCACCTATGTCCCACATTTTGGTCCATTCATAAAATCAAGCCATATATGTCGAACTTATTTTTTAGCTATTCACCCTGTTTCCTTCCAACTTTTTCAATTCATACCATCACACTGGTCCCAGATACTTATTTCTAAACTTAGTTACTGTATCTGCAACAGGATATTTCTCTTGGTGGATCTGACTCTTGGCCAAACTATGATTTTTGAGTCTTTGGCTTTCTGTAGTATCATCAGCATCTTCTTCCTCAAATCATTGGAGTCATTATGTAAAACTTATTCTAGAATTATCTTTTCCATTGCACCACCTCTTGCGGAATAATGTTATACTTAGCTATAAAGAATGATTTCTCATCATTTTATTCCCAGTTCTTGACACAGTGATTTAGTAGTTAGTAGATATTGGTTGAATGAATGAATGACAAGATCACATCTGCCTTATTTTAAACAAGAGTTTATGAGAAACTGTCTTTATAAAATGAAAGCTGGAATAGCTTTTCAAATTTCTACATCAACTTTGCATCATTATCCTGGAGTTGTGGATATGTTTCTTGCCCTTCAATATCTCCCAGTCTAGTGGGGAAAACAGATACAGACATGGTATCTGTGAAGGCTGGTGAAGATTTATACAGATACTGAAGGAAGATGGGGGAACAACTGTGCAATCTGTTAGGGTGATGAAAAGGAAAGGATATCTAATGGGATCTTTAAATATTGAGCAGTAAGTAAATGAAGAGGAATGAGGATTGGTTTCCATGGGAGAAGTGGGTATGGAAAGATGAGAGCCTTTCTAACAGAGGATTATAACAATAAAAGTCAAGAAGTATGATAGAGACAATTACTTGCAATTTAAGTGTTACTGGAGCATTAAGTTTCAGGCAGGGAAAGACCTGAATGGGACTGGAGAGGGAAAGGACCAGATCACAGAGGGCTTTCTACTCTGATAAGGATCCTAAATGTTGTTCTATGGGCAGTGAGGAAGGACACAGGTAATCAGCAATTTAGAAAACTTGGAAGATGTGCAAATAAAGAGTTGAGATGAACAACTCCCAAGGCAGGAAAACCAGTTAGAAAGACAAAGCAATACGTACAGGAGGGAGACTGGAAAACCTGAACAAGGCAAAAATAGATGTGAAAATGAAATGTCTAAACTTGGTGCTTGAATGGCAAAGGGTCTGAAAGTTATACTTGAGTCAAGAATAATTCCCAGGTTACTAATTAGGCTGAACAGTTGGATGGTGGTGACAGTAATTGAAAAAGAGCCTGCAAGAGAGGGAAAGGGGGGAATTCGGCTCTGAGGAAGGTGTCCGCAGAACATCCACATGAATCTGTGCACTACATAATGGACTGCATGAATTTGAAATTTGAGGAGAAACAGCTGACAATATCAATTTGGAAATCATTAGCATATAAGGAATTAAAACCATGAGGAATATGAGCTTGCTCAGGGAGAATGTCAGGAGAACACAGAACTGAGCCCAGAATCAGGACATATAACTGTATTTAAGCAATGGAAGAGAAAGAAAAGCCTATTAATTTAAGCAATCAATATCAGACCGGCCTTAGGTGGCAACATAATATTTCCCCCTATTCAAATTCTTACCACCTCTTAACTCTATAACCCACTGAAAACTGGCCTCTGCCTCTCAATACCTTTGTGTTTGTTTTTGTTTTTTCATTAGACTTTTCACTTAGAAATAATAATAGATTCACTTGCAGGTGAATGAAATACAAAAACCCCTTATTCTCTTTACCAACTTAACCTTATTGGAAAAATCTTGCAAACTCCAACAGAAAGGATACTGGCATGGATACAGTCAAGATACAGAACATTGCCTTTGGATTTCTCATGTTCTTTTGCATTTATCCCTCAGCCTTCAACCCCTCCTTAACCACTAGCATGTACCAACAGGTTCTTCTTAGGATTTTATCATTTCAAGAACATTATGGGAATAGAATCACACAATACATATCCTTTGGATTGGCTTTTTTCACACAATGAGATTTTCTGGGGATTTATCCAGATCGTTACGAGTACCATCACTTCTTTTTACCGCAAAGCAGTACTCCATGGTATGGATGTAATGTGGTTGGTTTAACTAGCCACCTTTTGAGGGGCTTTATTTCCCCACTCACTAGTAGAAATCAATCTCCTATAAATATATGTATACAGCTTTTTGTGTGAACGTAGGTCTTAATTTCGAGGGATAAATGATCAGGAGTGCAATTGAGGATGCCTGTGATAGCTAAATGTTAAGTTTTTTTGACTGCCACAGTGGTTTTTGTTTGAGAATGAGTATACAATTCTACATTCCCCTCAGCAATGCAGTATATGCTCCAGTTTCTGTGACTTCTCGCTGACATTTGGTGTCGTCATCACTTTTTATTTTAGCCATTCTGGCAGACAGATGTGACACCTCCTTGAGGTTTTCATTTGTGTTTCCCTTGTGCCTAATGATGTTGAGTAAATTTTCACATGCTTAGGTGCCATCTGTAAATCCTGTGGATAGAATGTGTCTTCCTGTCTTTTGCCCAATTTTATAATTCCATTTTTTTTTTTTTTTTTTTTTTTTTTTTGCCGATTTTTTTATTTCCTTTTTTTTTTTTTTTTTTTTTTTTTACTGATGAGATCTGAGTTCTATATTCTTGATATTCCTTCTTTGCTAGCTATGGGTCTTCAAAAAGAAGACCACTCTAGTAGTTGTCTTTTTAATCCTTTCATAGAATCTTTCATATAAAAAATTTTTAATTTTAATGAAGTCCAATTTATCATTTTTTTCCTTTTATAGACCATGCTTATATGGTGCCAAGTCTATAAACTCTATACCAATACCTCAAAGATTGTCTCTTGTTTTTCCCTCTAAAAGTTTTACAGCTTTAACTCTTATATTTAAGTCTATAATATATTTTAATAAAATTTTATAGATTTGGGTCATATTTTATTATTTGTTTGGCCTATCAATGTTCACTTGCTCCAGTACCATTTGTGAAAATACTACCACCAGTTTTTGCTCTTTCTAGTTTCTGCACTTTTGTCAAATGTCAGTTGTATATATTTGTATGGGTGTATTTCTGAGTTCTCTATTCTTTTTCTATTGATCCATCTGTCTGCCAATTCCATGTATTCTTGATCATAATAGCTGTAAAGCAAGTTTTGAATTTGGGTAGACTTTGTTTTTCAAAATTGTTTTAGCTGGAAGTTCCGTGGCCTTTCCATATACATTTTTTTTTTAATTTTTTATTTTTGATAAACATATATTTTTATCCCCAGGGGTACAGGTCTGTGAATCACCAGGTTTACACACTTCACAGCACTCACCAAATCACATACCCTCCCCAATGTCCATAATCCCACCCCCTTCTCCCAAACCCCCTGCCCCCGGCAACCCTCAGTTTGTTTCCATATACATTTTAAGATAATCTATTCTCTCAAAACAAAGAAGGAAGGAAAGTAGGAAAGAAAAGGAAGGGGAAAGGGAAAGGGGAAAGAAAAGGAAAGGAAAAAGGGAAGGAAAGAAAGGAAGGAAGGAAAAAAAGAGGAACCTTTCTGGAATTTTGGTAGAAATTTTGTCAAATCAGTATTGGGGGAGAATTCACATATTCACTATGTTGATTTTTCCCAGTCCATGAACATAGCATGTCTTTCCATTTATTTACACCATCTTTGATTTTTTTTTTCCAACAGCCTTACATAATTTTCAGCATTCAAATCCTTTACAAGTGTTTTTGTTTTGCTTTTAGATTTATACCAAAGAATTTCATATGGGGAGCTACTTTAAATGGTATAATATTTTGAATTTTATTGTTCATGATTTTTTGCTAGTATGTAGAAATACGATTTATTTGATCTGTTCCTTTTATATTTCCTTTTTATTCTTTATCCTATAACCCTGCTAAACTAATTTAATAATAAGCTCCAAAAATAGTCTTATAGATCACTTGAAATTTTCTATAACTAGTATGCCAACTGCATATGAGGATAGGTTTATTTCCTCCTTTCTGACCTGGCTATCTTTTATTCCTTTCCTTACTTACTGTATTAAAATTAAAACACTTAGCACCATATTAAATATGAGTGGTGAGAGCAAAACTCTTCATCTCATTCACTGTCTTAGGGGAAAGCATTTAATCACTCAGAAATAAGTATAACATTAGCCATAGGTAGTTTGTAGATGCCCTCTATCAAGTTGAATTTTCATCTATCTCTGTCAAGTTAGTCTAACAAATGGGTAGTGATTTCTGTTAAATTCTTAGTTTGCAGTAATTGATATGAAATGTGTATAAAATGTATGAAAATGTGATACTTATTTTTTAACTTATTCATATAGTGTTTTGTACAGATTGATTTTTGAACATTTACCAGCCTTGCACCCTGCAACAAATACAACTTGATCATAGTTTAAAATTCTTTTTATATATTGTTGGATTCTATTTGCTAATATGTTTTTAAGAATTTCTATCTCATTTGTGAGTGATATTGTTTTTTGGTTTTGTGTGAGGGGGATGTTTTGTTTTTGTACTGTCTTTTCTGTTTTGTATCAAGGCCATCTCAGATTAATAAAATGAATTGGGAAGCAGTTTTCCTATTTTCTGAAAAGTGCTTAAAATTGGTGTTAGTGCAGCTTTAAATATTTAGTTTTCTCCAGTGATTCTAACTGGGCCTGAAATTTCTTTTTTGAAAGTTTCTAAATTATTTGATTTCCTACATAGTTATGTAATTATGCAAATTATTTACTGCACATTGAATGACGGGCAGTATTTTTTGGTTTTCTAGTTAGTTGTCTTAAGTTATTAAATATATCTGTAAAGAATTTTCTGGTGTATTTTCTTATCATTCATTTGATGTCTGCAGGGTCCATGGTAGCATCTCACTTTATTAATATTGGTTGTTTTTATATTTTCTCCTTTTTGTCAGTCATCCTAGAGAATTTTGAAACTATTGATGGTAACTTCAAGTAACTGATGAACTAGTTTTTTGGTGTCATTGACTTTCTCTACCCAGCTCCCCATTTTTTTTTGCCAAGAGTTTTATCCATTTAATGTATTTATTCTCCTAAATATTTCAAGATAGGATGAAAATTTTAACGATTGGGACACAGGCCTGAGACATGAACAAGCACAAACATACTAAACACATATGACAATCATACTGCTAAAACACCATGAAGAAGTAGCTCTAAAATCACAGCCCCCATTGCCACGATGTACAATTTACAAGACAGAGTGTTCCAGGAAGAGAAATTCCTGTTAGGATCAAGGAAAAGCCTTTGTGAGAAGATTACTTTAGGGTGATCCCCATCAGATGAGTACACCCTTGCTCTTGTACTTCCAGCCAACCCAAGGTTAATGTGAAATGATCAGGTGAGAAATTTTCTCTTCCACCACAATCAGCAGCCCTTAAGTTTCCTTATCAAATGTAGATTTGTCTAGCCTGAACTTCTGCAGCATACAGAGGGCTCACAGCGTTACATAATCCCACCCACTCATCACGGTCTAAAATAATCCATTCAAGGTTCAGGCTCCACAGTGATTTGAAGAGGGTGAGAGCTGATTCTTTTTAACGTCATTAATTTCTGCTCTTATCTTTATTATTTGTTCCCTTTGCTTGCCTTGGAGTTGTTTTGGTTTTGTCTAGCTTTTTGAGGCAGAGTCCTGTATCACTGGTTTATATTACTGGTTTACACTTTTCTAATATGTGCATTTAGTGCTGTAAATCTCCCTCCTGATGCAGCCTTTAGTTTTGCTCTACATATTCTGTTAGGATCTATTTTCATTTTAATTCATTTCATATTTTTTTTTATTTCCCTTGAGAGCTTTTTGTGATCTATGGATTTAGTGTGTTCTTTAGTTTTGAAGTATCTGGAGATTTTTCTCTTTTTATTATTTCTAGTTTGCTTCCACTGTGGTTAGAGAACAGACTGCATGCTTTAAACTTCATACTTGTTGTAATTTACTTCACTACTTAAAATACAGTTTATGTTGGTATACGTTTACTGAGCTTTTAATTTCGATATAATTTTTAGCTCTAAAATTTCAATTTGGTCTTTGTAGGTCCTATTTTCTCAGACTTTCTACTTCTCCATTTGTTAAGCCAACTTGTAGTTACTCCTTCAAGTATTTTTATCATAGAAACATTAAAATCATTATCAGATGGTTCTGAGCTATTTTCCTTTTGATGTTGGTGTCTGTTACTTGTCTCTTCCTCCCTCCTTGCTCTTCAGTTTGAGATCTTCCTGGTAATTGGCATGACAAATAATTTTTTATTGAATATTGGATATTTTTATATTGTATAGGACTCTAGAAATCTATCACTCTATTTATTTATTTATTTTTTGCCAGTTTTCTCTACTATCACCCTGGCAGAAAAAGATAAGATTCCTGTTAATTCCCTGTTATGGCCAGGTGTAGATAGAAGTCTAGGTTTCACACTTGGCCGTGGTAGACACGTGAAGGAGGGGGCTTCTCATTAATGCTAAGAAGGATGGGACTTCAGGCTCTGCATATAGTCTCTAGCGGTACTATAATGAGGATAGCTTCATTACCACTCAGTGATGGTGGAAGTCCTAGCTCTCTAGGAGACCTCCTCTTACACCACTTTTTTGTGGTAGGAGAGGAGATGCTTCTTTACTACCAAGTGGAGATGAAAGTCCAGGCTTCTCACATGGTTCCACTGACACTGCTGGTGGGAAAGGGATGCTTGTAGTTAGCTGTGGTGAATGAAGCTTTTGGTTCCCTACTCATACTTCTACCACTTCAGTATTGTTGTTGGGGTATACTTTTATACTCTCTCAAGGGGAGAAAACTATGATCCTCCTTGACTTTTGTTGATGTACAATGGCTGCAACATATTTTCTGTGGTGATTGGCTGAAGTACAGTGTTAATTATCTATTGATTTTCTGGTTTCTAGGCTGCCCTTTTCTGGTCCTTTGGTTAGGGGAAATAAAGCTTGTGTAGGTTTTGTTTGTTTTGTCTGTATTTATTGGCATTTATGGTTTGCCAGCTACTTCAGCTCCAAATGAGGTATATAAAAGACAAAAGGAAAAACAGAATATTGGTGTCCTCATTCCTCTGGTCCCAGGTCTTAGCCTGCCTTTTCTTTTAGAGTCATATTTATAAATGTTACATATAATAACCAGGGTTTTTACTTATACCTACTATACTTTTTTTTTTACTATACTTACTACTACTTTTACTTATACCTACTATACCTAGAGACCTACTGCATCTCCTATGAAGCAGAAGTCCCAATATGTTTTTGAGAACAGCTTATTTCAGTGACATCCAAAATTGATGGATTTCTTCCCATCTTTAAGAGGATACTATTTTTTAGTGTTAACAAGAATATAACAAAATAATTGCTAATCATCTCCTGGATTTCAAATCTAGTAATCACTTTAGAGACTGTACCATCTTGGAATTATCTTATGTGTGGCCCTTGGACCTCTATTCTTTTCACCATACTAACAATACTGAGGTAGCATTATCTTTTAGAGCAGTGAAAATGAAAGCTGGGCAACAGGGGATTGAACCATGACTATGAGAGGAGTAAATAGATAAAAATGGACAACTTTTCTGAGGCTTCAGAATCAAAGGGGAAGGAGAGCACAAGATCGGTCAATGGGAAGAAAGGTTTTTATGAAGGAAAAACTTGGATACAATTTATAGTTAGTAGGTAAGAGAATTAGAGAATTAGAACTAAGGTAAAGAAAGGATGTGCAATAATCCTAAAGGAAATGTAAGGTTTTGGGATTTTGCACACCAGAATATATACTGACTTCCAATGTAAATGAAGGGTAAGTGTTATTCTGAGATTGTATGTGTAAGTTAGCAAGTGCAAATGTGCGGAGTTGAAGATCATCACAGGTAGTTGCAATTGCTGAATCAAGTTTCAGGTAAGGTATTTTCTTAAGCTGAAGAGAACCATGGATACATGGGTGGATAAAGTGAGTAATAACATTTTAGGAAAGTCAGTGATGGAAATGGAAATGAAGATTAAGTGATCTTCAACAAGTACAGTAATTAGGAAGTTGGAGACTAATCATCTCTTTATTCTGTATTATTTTGTGTATCCCATGACAGTTAAGATAATTCTTAATTTCAATCCAAACTTTATATAGTTCACTGGGGAATGAATATAGATGGGCAAAGATGATTGTGTAGGTGGGAAAATGGTTTAAATGATAAATACTGCATCTGAGCTAGGTAGGAAAATAAGTGAGTTCTGGAAAGTCCAGAGAGGTTCCAAGTAAATGCAGTTAAAGGCATTGGTGAGTTTTATGATGTTAAGGAATGGCTTTAAGAAGTGGAATAAAAAGGTGGAAGGATAAGAAACTGGGGAGATAATAGGGCATGATAAAGATGTCTATCTATCCACACAAGAGTTGTATCTTCCTTTTGAAGTGGAAACACTGATGCCCTTGTCTCTGAATAAATCCATAAAGCAGAGTACTGTTCCCCTTCTTATACCTAGCCAATCACAATCACCTATTTTGGAATTTTCATAAGTCACGAACTATGATTGTGTTAGGCAACTGAGATGTGCAGTGTCTATCTGTGAAAATAGATAGGACACTGGAACTCAAGATTTCTGAGGTATCATGGATCTGAGTGATAGCTAGTACCATAGTGTGGACAAATTCTGAATGATCCTACTGTGATTCTCTATAACCTTACTTTTTACAACTGGGTTTTGGTGGGAAGTTAACACTCATCTCTTGAATTTTCTACATACTGATCCTACTCTTAAACTGTGGAGTTACAGGACACCTGGGTGGCTCTGTTGGTTAAGCATCTGCCTTCGGCCCAGGTCATGATCCTAGAGTCCTGGAATCAAGTCCCAAATCGGGCTCCTTGCCCAGTGGGAGCCTGCTTCTTGCTCTTCCCGTTCTGCCCGTTCTGCCAGCTGCTCTGTGTTTCTGCTCTCTGACAAATAAATAAAATCTTAAAAATAAACAAACAAACTATGGAGTTACATGTAAAAATTATCTCCCAGTCTTCCCAGAGTAATAAAAAGTAAGGCATATGTCATTTTATGATGCTTGACAGATACTGCCTTTCTCACAAATTGAGGGTTTGTGGTAACCCTTGTCTATTCAGTCTATTAGTGCCATTTTTCGAAAAGCATTTGCAGCCTTCTCATCTACATGTCATATTCTGGTAATTCTCTCAATATTTTAAACTTTTTTGTTATTGTTCTGTTTATTACAGTGATTGGTAATCAGTGTTCATGACATGTTGAAAGCTCAGATGGTTAACATTTTTTACCAATGAAGTATTTTTTAATTAAGGTATATGCATTCATAGACATAATGACATTGCACACTTTATAGACTACAGTACAATGTAAACATAACTTTTATAAGCACTGGGAAACACAAAGAGGTTCATCTGACTCACTATCATTCTAGTCACATAGTCACATACACCATAGTAAAGTGGTGGTCTGGAATGGAAACCCTACTATCTCCAAGGTATGCCTACCTGTGAGGAAAGTTATAATGCATTTTCTGATTAGATAAAAATTATTTTAAACTATATAAAATATGTATATTTATATATTATATATCATATAAAATTATTTTTATAAAATATATATTATAAACTATATATTATAGATTATATAAGATATTTTATCATATATTATATCAATATATTATATTTATTATATTTTATATTATATAAAATTATTTTTAAATTATTCTATTTTTGTCAACTATTCCCCATAAGGAGTATGCTTAACTGAGTAACATATGAGGCACTAACTCGTGCCTCTAATATAGAGAAGCCACTGAAAAGACTATGCAGTGAGCCAGGAAAACTTATTTGCCAGACTCTCTCTCATGGACAGTGCTCTATCAGGGTGGATTGAACACTCTTTTAAGCTTCTTAGGATGAAGTAGTGAGGGATTGTGAGACATGCTCTCAAGAAAAACCCTGCAGCAAATCATTTATTTCTATTGACTTCTAAGGACCTACCTATGTACAGTTACATCACTTTTGGGTAAATGGCACATGCAAGTTTGGGACAAGTGTTTAGTTGCTTGAGAATATGTTATCTGGATTGAAAGGTATTACCAGAGGTCCTGATTCTTTATTTTCTACCCCAGAGTGCTCAGATTATGCTGAGAATTAAGATTAAACAATATTTAATAAAATTTCCTTCAACAGCTCAGAAAATCATCTAGCTTAGTAAGTGCTCATGACCCAATGTAGCCAGAATATAAAACATGATTTCTGGATTCCTCAACCTCTTAATCTCTTACCTGAAAAAAAAAAAAATCCTCTATTTAGTTATTTCTCTATTAACAAGCAAGCACCAAAAATAGAATTAACTGGGTATGGTCTTAACAAGCCAAGAATAGAACAAAAATATCTTCCTTATGGCAGCTACTTTATTTCTATAGATTTAGTCATAGATTATTTTAGCTTTTCTCTTGGGGACATCAACAAACAATCCATATTTAGTTTGCTGTGAAATCTATTCTTAAACTCTTAAATATGTATCTTCATTTTCTCTCAACTTACACCTATGCAGTTAGTTTTGAAGTCCAGGGAGAGTACATTTTAATTAAAAATGTAATATGAGGGTCTATTCAAAATCATACAATGTAGTTAAACTTTATATAGGAGCATACAACCTCTGTGTGCACTGGAGCAACAAGCTCTATGACACTTGACTTAGGTTTCTAGAGTAGTGTGCCTGCTTTGTCACAAGTTCTACAGCTGAGGGCCATCACAGAAACAGGTGACACAATGATAGATTATTTTCTTGGCTGTTATATTTGTTATGCTTTTTATGTAAGTACTGGTCAAACAAATCAATAAGCACAGAATACGTTACCTACTCCATAAGGAATATGAATCTTGTAGCTTTATGTGTAAAATCACTCTAGTCTCACCTACTATTTTCTTTCTCATTTAATCTCACACTTCTCAATCCCATTATATCTAAGACTGTACAGATGTTTTCCCTAAGAAATATACTAGAGTTTGAAAAATCTGAGATTTCAAAAATACTTATTCGAAGTATTGTTCTTCTACATATAGATGCAAAAATAGTTCTCTCACAAAGTTACTTAAATATTAACATCAAAGCACAAAGGGAAGATGACTTTTGGAAATGAATATTGAAAGTGATCTATGGAAATCTCCATTTCTGGCTGTGGTAGTTACTTGTATAGCACTCACCCACCTATGGAAAACAAGTATAAAACTGGACAAATAAATGCAGCTATTAGACTACAGGCAGCTCAGTATCCTAATCCTTGAGTAAAGGAAAACAAAACAGATCAGCCCGGTTTTATGCCTGGAGGGATTTCTTCATTTTTAATACAGGAAAGGGTGAACCAATTAGAGCATAGTGATTTTGCTGAACTTAGGAGAAAAAGATCCACATTTAGGGAAGCTGAAGCAACTAGTCTTCACAGGGTACAGTATTGAAAAATAGGACTACATAGATAAAGAACACATTGCATCTTTGTTGAATAACACACCAAAAATTCTGAGAGAATCTGTTACCAGTAATTCTGGACTAAAACAATACTAAAAATTTTTTTTTACCCACATTGAAGGAAATGTTAGACAACAGAAACTCAGATCCTCACAAAGGAAGGAAGAACACCATAAGTAGTGTAAGTGTAAGTAATTATGGGATACTTTTTTCTGTCATTCAATAAAGAGTGAAATATAACTGACCATAAAGCAAAAATAATGTATTGAGATATATATATATATATATATGTTTATGTATACATATATTCTATATACTATATATATATAACATATATCTCTATATACTACATATATATACACATATATATACATAGTATGTGTAACAACAATAGACTAAATAGTAAAAAATGAAAATATACTTAATGGATTTCTCAAACTATGTGCAAAGTGGAGTAATACTCATAGAAGACTGTAATAAATTAAAGGTTTTGTAAATCCAGAGAAATCACTGAAAATTTTCAAAAAGGAGACAAAAATGGAATATAAAAATGCTTAATTAAGGGAAAAAAAAGTAAGACAGAATGTAACAAAAAACAGGAGATAAATAGAATACAAATACCAAAGATGGTAGATTTAGACAAAAGCTTATCAATTACATTAAACGTAGTCTATATATTCCAATTAAGTGGCAAACCAGACCAGGAAAAAAAGAAAAAAAAGCAAAACTCAACTAACTCCATTTCTAGATATAAATGTGCAAATAGGTGAAAAGGAAAAGGATTAAAACTTATATATTTATATATTATGCTAACTCTAATAAAAAGAAAGCCAGACAGGCTATAGTAATAGGAGAAAAAGTAGATTTCAGTATAAAGAATATTACCAGGATTTAAAAAAAAAAAAAAAAGAACATTTAGTAATAACAAAAGGATTAATTCAGTAAGAAGAAAAAAACAAACACCTAAATGTATATGTTCTTAGTTACAGAGCTTTCAAATAAATGGAGCAAAAAATTGATACAACTAAAACAAGAAACTGGGAAACCTACCACTATAGTTAGATAATTCAATACTTCTTTCAGTAATTGATAGGAAAGAATAAATGGAAAGTCAGCAAGGATATAGAAGTTTTTAACACTATTACCAGCCAACTTGAACTAATTTGACATTTGTGGAACATCCCACTAAAAATTTGTAGAACTTTCATTCTTCTCAAGTGCACATGGAGTATTTACCAAAGTAGACAATATTCAGTTATAAAAAAGTACATAAAGTTAAAAGAAATTACATAAAGTGTGATTACCTACCACACACAAAGTAAACTAAAAATGAGTAACAGGAAGTTATCTGAAAAACTAACAAATACTTGGAAATTAAACAATATATTTCCAAATAACTTATGGGCTATAGAAAAAAATTACAAGGAAATGAAAATGTTTTTCTACTGAATGCGAACTATAAAATTTGTGTGATGCTGTTCAAATCATGCAAAGAAAATTTATCTAAATTTCTGTTTTAAAGAGGTAGAAAAGAGGAGATTAAATTTAAAGTAAGCAGGAGAAAAGAAACAAAATCAGGAATCAATGAAATTAAGCACACACACAAATCACACTAAAAAAGAAATCCCAAAACTGATTACTTAGGGGGGAAAAACACTAATATTACATTGTAGCTAGACTTCTAAAGCTAGTAAACAAATTATGAATGGCTGTAACAAACAGATCTCACAAATATTAAAATGATATGGCATAAACATTTTTATGCTATTCAATCACCAATTTTGCTAACGAAGATAGATTTCTTGAAAAAGACCAGTTATTGAAGCTAATGTAAGAAAAAGAAATTACAAAAGTCAGAAACCTACTACATTACCTAAAGAACTTCAATTTGTAAGTAAACAAAACACTTCCCACAAAGAATACTTCAAGTTTGGAAAGCTTCACTGGTGAATTCCATTAAACAGTTAAGGATAAAATATTACCAATCCTACACAAGTTCTTTAAGGAAATAGAAGAGAATACTTTCTAAATCATTTTAGGAGGCTAGCCTTACATGCATAATGAAAACTATAAATAACAAAGAAAACTGCAAACCAGTATCTTCTTCAACAGGAACACAAAAATCTTTAATAACAATCAAATCCAGCAATATCTAAGAAAGGACAATACATCATAAGCCAGGGTTTATCTCATTGATGCAAAGCCTGGTGAGTATGTGGAAATTCCATTAATGCAATTCACCATGAACTACAACAAAGGAGAAAAAAAGCCCATGCAATTGAGAGGCATTTGACACACTTTTTCTGAAACCTGGGAACAATTCCCAGGGAGAAATTCCTCTGATAAAGCTTATCTGTAAGAATTTATAGCTACCATCATAGCCAATGGCACAAAACCTAAATGCTTTCCTCTACAATTGGGAAAAATGTAAGGATTTCCATTTCACCACTTTTATTCAACATTTTACCAGATGTCCTGGTCAGTGCCAAAAGAAATTACAGCCATACAATCATTTTTGAATGGAAGTAATTAAATGTTCCCTATTTGCAGTTAACATGATCAGGTATATAGGAAATTCTAAGCAACCTCCAAAAGGTTCTAGATATAATAAGTAGATTTAATAAATTGAACGGATATGGAGGGCAAGTATAGACAAAAAGAAATTAAGTTACTATATGCTATAAATGATTATTAAGAACTAGATTAAAAAGTCCCAAAATATACTTTTAGGGATGAATTAAAATATGTGCAATACCTGTACAAAAACATCCTTCAAAATATCGCTGAACAAAATTAAAGTTCTAAACAAATACACACATTCGTGTATTATTTTCAAGGTTGTAAAAATGTTAAATCTTCTCCAGTTAATCTATAGCTTCAGCACTATCCCCATCAAAATCCCAGCAGGTATTTTGTAGAAATTGGAAGTAGGATTATAAAATGCATATGGAAATATGGACCTAAAGTAGACAAAACAATCTTGCAAAGGTGAAAAAAGTAGGATTTCCAATACTTACCTTCAAGATTTACATAATGGTACAGTAATCAAAGCAGTGTTGTACTACCATTAGGATAGACATGTAAATCAATGGAACAAATAGATAATGCAGAAATAAAATCACACGTACATAGCGATTTTTAATAAACACGCCACGTCACTTAAATGGGAAAAAGATAGCCTTTTCAACAAAAGGTGAAGGAACAAGTGGTCCCACAGGGTGGGGAAGGAACCTTGACATTTATCTCCCTCAATCACAAATTTAATATAGAAATAGATCAGGCAACTAAATGTACAATCTAAAGCTATCCAATCTCTGTAAGTAAATATAGTTGAAAATCTTTGGCATTTCTTAGGACACAAAAAACATTCACAATAAAAGAAACAAAATAAATGGCACCCCTGTTTTCTAAGAAATCTGTTCATCGAGAACATCATTATGAAAAATAAAGCAACAAAACAAGACTGGAAGAAAATACTTGCAATAGGTATAACAGGCAAAAGATCGTTTTGAATATATCAGGAACTCCTAACCTCAATAATGAGAGGCAAACCATTGCCCAGTGGCAAAAAATTTGAAAGACGTTTTGTGAAAGAACATATACCAGAGGCTAATGTGCAAAAAAGAGCTACTTAACATCACTAATCATCAAGAAAACGCAAATTATAATCATATTTATATTTTTATAATTCCCACTAGACAGCTAAAACTAAAAATAATATCAAATATACCAGGTGTTGGCAAGGATCTAGAACAAATGGAACTCTCAATACATTTCTGGTGGGAGTGTAAAATGAAACCACCCTTGTGAAAATCAGTTTGGCACTTAAAAGTTAAGTATATGACATAGCACTTCTACTCATAGTTATTTCCCCCAAGAGATACATAGCCCATGTCCACAGGAAGACTTCTACGTGTGAATGCTCATTATAACTTAATTCAAAAGAATAAAAAACTGAAAACTGAAAAAAACCCAGATATTCATCAATAGAAGCTATAGGTTCGCAAATTGTGATAATACCATAAGATAGTACTCAGCAATAAAAAGAAATGATTTACTGTTGTGTGCTAAACAGATGAATTATTTTTAAATGCTGAGCAAAAGAAGAGAAACACTGAAGGATGCATACTTTTAACTTCATCGATAAAAAATTCTATGAAAGTGAAAACTAACTTAACGTGAGTAAAAGCAAAAACAGTGGTTGCCTCAGGGAGGGGTGAACTGTAATGGTTAACACCTGGCAAGAAGGAGCGAGCAGCTTACTATATTGTATTACTTTGTCCCAGCTGCTGATCACATACCACAAAAGTAGTAGAATAAAGCAATACTTACTTAAGATCTCACAGTTGCAGGTCTTCGGTCCAGGTACAAAATGGCTTACTGGTTTTCTATTCCAGGCTTCGCAAGGTTGAAATCAAGTTTTCAGCGGTGGCGTGTTCTTTTTTGGAGTCTCTGAGGATGAATTCGCTTACAGAAAAATTCGCTCCCGTGCACCTGTAGGATTGAAGTCCCATGTCCTCTGTGGCTGTCAGCAAAGGTCACTCTCAGGTTCTAAAAGCATTCCTTGCCTCAAGGCCCCTTTCCTTCAACGTCAAAACAACAAAAGGTAAATTGAATCCTCCTCTTATCTTGAGTTTCTCTGACCTTCCCTTGTGCTTGCTTCATGTCTGTTACTCTTCTGCCTTCCTCTTCTGCTTTTATGGGCTTGGGGGTCATGATTGGGCCCATCTGATAATCTGGCATAATCTCTCTCAGCTGACTAGTAACCTTAATTACATCTGCTCAGCAAGTCCTGTCACGGAAGTATCTCCCTAGTATTTGACTGAATAACTAGGAGCTGGAATCTTGGGGTGGAGGGACTCTTTAGAATTCTGCCTGACACACATCTTGATTGGGGTAGTGGTTACACAGGTGTATTCATTTTCCAGTGTGTTTCAGATTGTTCAGTTAAAATGAATTAATTTCAGTACACATAACAGACCTTAGTAAATTTGATTTAAAATGTAAAAAAAAAAAAAAAAAAACTACAGAATATTTATTGTGGTAAATGGAAATATAGAAGAAAGCCATGTGCTATGCTTTAGAAAAAAATGAAGGACCATATTTATATAATGTCTTTAATAAAGTGTAGTGCATTTAGCATTTAATACACACCTACACATACACATTTACATTCAATTAACTGATTAAAACGTCAATTCTCTTGTTTCTCAGATGACTCTCAGAAAACTTTTACCTGATTTGAGAGGGAAAACAAACAAACAAATAAACAGCAGCAAGAATACCCAGATTAGGGCGCCCGGGTGGCTCAGTGGGTTAAAGCCTCCGCCTTTGGCTCAGGTCATGATCCCAGGGTCCTAGGATCGAGTCCTGCATCGGGTTCTCTGCTCAGCAGGGAGTCTGCTTCCTCTTCTCTCTCTGCCTGCCTCGCTGCCTACTTGTGATCTCTGTCTGTCAAATAAATAAATAAAATCTTAAAAAAAAAAAAAAAAAAGAATACCCAGATTAGAAATAAACTGTATCGCACATCCTTCTTGAGTAACGTATGCCAGTTCTCCATACACTTGTATAAATAAATATCGATACCATTCATACTGACTAGATGAGTCCTTTTGATATATGGTGAAGGAGGGAACAAGGCTTTTCACAGTCTCAGAATAGTTTCTAGAGCAGTACTGTTCAATAGGAATGTAAGTTACACAAATGATTTTAGGCATTTGAGTAGCCACATTAGAAAGTTAGGAAAGACATGAAATTAATTGTAATAATGTGTTTTATTTAATATATCCAAAATACTACAATTTCAACATGTAATCAATGTATTTTATATTTAAAAAATAAGTCTTTGCAACTCTAGGTCTTTAAAATACACAAAATCAGAGAGGGAGAGAAACCATAGAGACTCTTAACTATAGGAAAAAAAACTGAGGGTTGCTGGAGGGGAGGTGGGTAGGGAGAAGGAGTAACTGGGTGATGGACATTAAAGAGGTCCCCGATGTAATGAGCACTGGGTGTTGTTATACGCAACTGATGAATCACTGAACTCTACTCCTGAAACTAGTAATACTCAATATGTAAATTAAATGAATTTAAATAAAATAAAATTTAAAAAATAGTAAGCATGATGATTTATTTTCTGTGTCAGTTTGGTGGGTGTCTTTGGATGAAAAGAGCATATAAACTCATGGACTTTGGGTAAAGTACTTGCCCTCCATATTGTGGGCGGGCCTCATTCCATTGGTTGAAGGCCCACATAGAAGAAAAGAAATGAGACTTCTCAATCTTCAGCAGACTGCTGTTGAACTTCATCTATGTCATCAGTTCTCCTGTTCCAGCCTACCAGACTTCAGACTGGAATTGCATTGGCTCTCCTGAGTCTCCAGCCTTCTAGCCACGTGGTCATGTGAGCCAATTCCTTATAATAAATCTTTCTCTTAATCTCTCTCTCTCTAGATAGATCTACTATAGCTATACAAATTCAATATAAATATAAAGTTTCTTCAGAAAACAGAAGCAATTATTTGGCTCTCTCTCTGTCATCTATCTATCTAACTACTGTTGATTCTGTTTTGCTAGAGAACCTTTATATTTTATACTTTCAGCATATCTCAATTCATTAACTCTTTAAGTCCCTTAAATGCCCCAGCTACATTTTAAGTGCTCTGTAGTCACAGGTGGTTAGTGGTTAGTTCTAGAGCAAATATTGGCGAAACTTTTTCAGTAAAGGGTGAGATGGTAAATATTTTAGGCTTTCTACTTAATATGATATCTGCAGCAACTATTCAACTCTATTGCTATAGCCCAAAAGTAGCCATATACTATATGTAAACAAATGGGTGTGGCTATCTTCCAATAAAACTTTATAAAATCATGTAGCAAGTCAGATTTGTATAGTGAGCAATCATTAGTCAACCCATACTTTAAAGGAATTGAAGCAATTTTCTGGCTCTATAATACTATGATTAAAGACCCCAGAATTTATGGGGCCCCCCGGGTGGCTCTGTTGGTTGAGTGGCTGCATTCGGATCAGGTCCTGGGATTGAGCCCTTCCTTGGGCTCCTTGCTTAGCAGAGTCTGCTTCTCCTTCTACCTTGGTCCTTCCCCCTGCTCGTGCTTTCTTTCTCTCTATCTCAAATAAATAAACAAAATCTTATAGGTACAAAAAAGACAGGTTTTGCATTTCATTTGTTGACAATTTGTCCTAAAGAGTATCCTTTCAAATGCCAATAGAATTCTGTCAGCTTTACCCCTTTTTGTTGAATATCAAAAGTTTACAAAGTCTAAAGAAATTCACTTATATATAGACAACTAAGAGTACTTAAAATATTAATGTATTGGTGATATTAAGGGAAAAAATAGAACACTTTCGTATATTTTACTTCCTTTTTAGAAGAGTTTCCTATAAAGAATATTTACAACATAGCACATCCTCTTTCTTATCACTTTAGTTTTAGCATCCAAAAGATGTGACAAAAGCAGGCCTTCCTAGATTCACAAATCCTTCTAAAGAGAAGGGTGGCAGGAGAGCAGACACAAATTACAGTGGACTTTGAAATCAGTATATAATCTGTATGCATGTACCTCTTCATGTTCTGGCTTGAAGACAGACTTTGACATTTTCATCATGCCGCAGTGAAGGTGTAGATGCACAGGCACACGTGCATATTAGAGTGAGTTCCAGATGCATCGGCAAATTATTAATTGGAAAATTCTTTCCCAGTGTTAGAAGTTCAGCACGACTTTGGAAACTTGGCCAAGAATCCAGCCCAATGTCAACTGGGAAAGAATGCCAACTGAGAAAAGTCCAAATGATTCTTTGATCTTCAGGGCCACTGTAAACTCTGCAATGTGCACTGGGAATTTGCTTTGAGACGACTTCCAGACAATGACCTTGACAAAATTGGGCAGTTTAGACAGAACTCTTACCATGATTATTTTGTCTGAATGGATGGTTAGGTCAAGTAATTAACTAATTAATCAGACATTCAATCACTCCTTAAGTTATTTAATTAACTTGATGCTTAAAAATGTGAAACATAGATACTCCTCGGGATGACATAGTCATAAAAATGTAGTCACTGCCCTCTAAGAGTTTTCCCTTGGGATGTTTGGCTATCTTCCTCCCTTCCTTCCTTCCGAATGTCCCATATAGTTTATATTCTAGAATGAAACTAAGGTTCACACATTGTCTTTGGTTATTACGTAAAAGACTCCACATTTTGATGAGCTACTTTAAACTTGTGCCCTATGACGCTATGAAATAATTCTTCTGATTTTTTCTCTGGATCTGAGGCACTTTTGGTTTCCATGCCCTTGGAAATGTAAATACTTGGACATTTCTTCCAGGTCTTTGAAAAACATACATGAAATGTTTGGGAACCACTCTGACTTTTCCCCTCTTGTCTTATTTCTGATCATCTCTAAGGAGTCTGTTTAAGGTTTTAACACAATTTGGAATATGCACAAGTCTCTTACTGTGTGAGATTATAAATTCTGGCTGATAAGAATTGCTAAACGGTAATTTTCAGAGTTAGTCTGTTTTGGTTTTGACAGAGACTTAAACTTTTGGCATTAAAGAGTGTTCTTTATCCTGTCCTTGTTCCCAGTGGGACCCTGAACAAGCTGAAGTCAGTATGTCTATACTTCCCAGGTTCCACAGTCAAAATACTATTTCTTAATCTCACCATCCATTCCCATCACTTGTGAGAACCTTCATTTAATTCATTGTGAATTAAATGAACTTTTTATTTTCTATGGTAATGCTATCTTTATGTTTAAACAAAACATACCTCCTGTAACAGAAGCTATTAGGATGGCTTATGTCACCTCATCCCACATCTGAATTTCATTTACACCTGTACATGTCTATACATGTGAACAGCCTCCCCTACAAGGCTTGTGTTTTATTGAGGGCTTTGCTCCAGAACAATGAATGAGAGATGGTTAGTAATTGTGGTTACCCAGAATGACTAGATATCCAACACCTCCAGGGGTAATTGTCAACAAATGAGGGACTAGAGTTAGTGAATAAATGCCCAGGTTCCCATCCATATATGATAATACTGAAACACATTTAAAGACACCTTAAGAGGAGCTCAGGAGGAAAGAGCCTTAACTGTCCAAAATGGGGACTTGCTCATTAGCATACCTTTTATTGATTTTCTTTCTCTCTTGATTTACTTTCCTTACTCCTTTACCTGTGCTTCCTGGGATCATATCGCAAATAAACCACTTAGCATGCCAGCCAGTTTATCAGGATAGGCCTGGTGTGTCGGGGAGGACATTATCTCTGCTTACCTGATTCTATGCATTCTCTAGTACTATAATGTTGAATGCCATCTGGGAGAACACTAGACTATGATTCAGCTGCTGTTTACCTGTCTTCTTACATTTCTCACTGTACAAGACATAGAGGTACATATAGGAAAGACTTCTCTTTAGCTTTCTGAGGCAAGGTTAGAAATTACCTAATGGCATGATCTTTTGCATTGGGCAGAATATGTTCATATGCTTATCTCGTTGATTCTTCATAATACTTTGGAAGGTCAGCATATTTAATCCAATTTATAGATGGAAATACTGAGACCTGGATTAAAAGACTAAAAAACCCAACTATGGGGGCGCCTGGGTGGCTCAGTGGGTTAAGCCGCTGCCTTCGGCTCGGGTCATGATCTCAGGGTCCTGGGATAGAGTCCCGCATTGGGCTCTCTGCTCAGCAGGGAGCCTGCTTCCCTCTCTCTCTCTTTGCCTGCCTCTCTGCCTACTTGTGATCTCTGTCTGTCAAATAAACAAATAAAATCTTAAAAAAAAAAAAAAAACCCAACTATGACATGGACTGTGACAAGCCATATCAGTAAGAGTCCTTCTAACTTCAAAGTCAGTGAACACTACTGGACACTATTCAAAGTATGACCTGGTTGCCTAGAAACTGAAAATCCCAGGAGATGCCTTATTTTCATTAGTATGATGATGCTCTTACGTCATCCCATCTTAAGCAAAAAAATTAACATCTTTTCTTTCTGACGTCCAATAGAGTGGGGATCACATAATCTCTATTCTCTCCAATTTTAAAAAGCAAGGGTTGGGGAAAAGAAGCGGAAGGACCTTAATGTGGATCTAATTGTTCATGTTTCAAGTATCAAAAGTAGACAGATTTCCAACCATAAACAACTGTTTTATCCTCACATTACTGCTGTCTTCAGTCAGTCTACTGCATCAGATCTTAACTGCTTTACCTGGCCTTTGAACTTATCCTATACATATTTTCTGCCACATGTTAGAGAAGTTACCGTATTGCTGGTTGGTCTCAACACATCCTTTCTAGAGTCAGACTAATTCTCTTACTGTCAAAAGAAAACCTTTCTTTCTGCTCAACCAATGCCTCCCTCCTTCATTCAACTCCTACCCACACTTGATGGTCCAGCTGACATTCCCTTTGCTCTGCATCAAAAGATTCCCAGTGTTCCCACCCTCAGAACCATCTTCTTTTCCTGAAATGTTTCCCATATATTTTCATTTTGAATCAATTTAGGGAAGGCAACAATGTTTCCCAAGTCCTTAGCAGTATCCTAAACAGTATGTGAGTGCACAAAATACACCTCAGTTATTCATAGGCAAAGCAATGAGGAGAGGCTTCAAAGTGGGGGAATGACCTTATAATTCTGAGACTTTGTTTCTTTATCTGGCAGATGATTGACCAACTCTATTCCTTGCTCCAGGCCTTAAGTGAAGGGAAATGCTAAAAAAAAAATTCCTTTAGGGACCCCAATTTAAAGTGTTATCATGTGTTTCAATCACAGAAAAAATATGAGAACTCACCCACAAAGTACATAATATCCATTCTTCACCTGCAGTGTAAGACAGTCACCTGTACAGTTCTGGGATTGAGTTTTAGATTTTCTATTGAGACAGATCTTACAGAAGACATTTGCAGCTTTATAGGAAAAGGATACTGTAATTGTCTTGTAAGCATTTGAGGCCAAAGGAGCGTTTTGGGTTGTTGGAGTGTAAATAAGGGAAATTTCCCTGGAGCTGCTTAGGATGTGAGTCTGGCCCAATTTTAAGAGAGCTCCTGCTCTGCCACGCAGCACCTCCAAGGAGCTGATCTAGAGAGCTATCTCCAAGCAACTTGGAAGCAGTTCAGAGTGTGGGTCAGCTCTGTAGGGAGGGCAGACCAAAAGAGAAACCATCATTGTGCCGAATGGATTATTGAAGAAGGAATTCAAGAAGAGAGCGGCCAAGACAGAAGAGTTGCTTCTTAAAAGAAGGAAGAGGACATCTTGCAGCAAGGCTAAAGATGCTCCTTCCACCAGGGCCGCTGGGTCACTGCTGTGCTGTCTTTGCTTAGGAAGGACTGTGGTCATTGGGATTGTCTCAGACATTCCACATAAAACTAAAGCAATTGCACTCCTCACAGCTCAGGAAAGGCTTAGCTGAGAGCCAGCTAGATTGATGGTAAAGTAATTCAATAGATGGAAGTCAAAAACTGTCAAATGAGGGAACAACCTAAAAAATAACAAGACTTCACTCTGTAAAGGTAAAGGTTAAAAGAGAATGGCCAGCGACTCAGCAACAAATTGTTAACTTGAGACTACTGTGTCCCAGGCACTTGATCCAATGATGGGGTGAACGTGGTGAGCGTTGATCAGACCATGATATCTTGCTTTTCCTAGGATTTAAGTTCAAAGAATATCTGCCGGGAAAGGATTAAGAAATTAACTAGTCTAGAGGCAAAAACTGGAGGTCTGAGATATGCACTGTTTATTTTTTTAAAGATTTTATTTATTTGCACCGTTAATTTTTTTAAAACTTGAGTTAAAAGCCTTTAGACCAGGTACGCACACTCCAGCTGCCCTTGTTGTAAGCACTTCTTGTATTGAGTCACTGAGTTTCCTGAAAAGATTTCCTGTCTCTGAAAGCATTCCAGTTTGCAACTCCTGCACATCTCCTGGTTTTACAGATGGGGAAACTGAGGCTAAGAGGGCAAGGGATTTACCTCTGTTTCACTGCTAAATAGGAGCACAGGCAGGACCGGGTCCAGAGATTCCTTTCTCTCAGGGCAGCACACTCACATCAGAGCTGTTAGCGTCTCTCTGTGTCATTATGGAGAGAGAGTTAAGTCCCAGACAACTCACTTGGGTTACAGAATGACATTTTCAGAGTGAGTCTAGTCTTTCACTCTAGTCATCGGCACCCCTCCCACCACTCCTGCTGCTTTTCCCCTTTTCCTAGGTGAGCCAGACAATGAAGCAATCTCAGACAGGCTTTGGAATGTTTGGGGCACACGGAAAAGTACTGCTCCAAAAATCAGTGACCATTTCATCTCCATTGAAGAGAGGTGGCCTGAGTAGTGAGTGCCATTTAGATGTGTTCCTTCTCCCCCACCCCTGTACTAAATTACCTATCCTGGCCTCCTCTACTCTGAAGACTCAAGTCCCATGTGCTCTTTAGTCTCCGTGTCTGGGTAATCACCTTTCTGTGGTCTAGAGATTACAGCTACTCTTCCTCCCAACATCATCACCCAGAAGCCGTCAACTCATAATGATTTTCAGTTGCAACTGACTGGGATGAGGGTATTGTTTTAATTGTTATTGAATAGCTGTAAATTAAGCAGGGTAACAGAGAAGGCAGGCAACAGTGAGGATGGGAATTGTACTTCTGTTCAGAGGACTCTTGCTATTGTATTGTGATCTGACAGCTGAAAATTTATGATTTTTAAAATATATACACTAGGAAAACTTCTAGAAGAGATTGCATTTTCTTTCTAATAGTAGCTTTAGTTTGTTCTCTATAGAAAAATGACAGGGCAATAAAAGAGGTCCTTGCTTTATGACACTAGAATATTTTAGATAAGACTCAGTACTGAGACTTAATGGATTTTCTGCTCGTGGATAACAATGGCAAAGCAGAGAGGAAAAGTGGAATGGTGGTGTTACAGCCCCTGACCAACTCAGTTACAGTCTGAAAAACAAAAGAGAAGGAAACTAGCATTTTATGTGTTAGAAAAATCAACCGGATTTTCATCCACTCTCTATCAGCCACATGCCCATCCCTTGGGCTAGGTGCTTTGGGACATTAAATAAAAATGACAATAGAACAACAACAACAAAAAAGACTGGTTTTGTATTATCTGTAATTTAGTTTGGAAAACAGGAGGATGTTTAGAATCAAAAACTAAATTCTGTGGCTCAACTAGATTATAGGACTGTGAAGAAAGGAAAGGCCATGGGTTAGAGCAATCTGGGAGAGCTGGCACTGGATGGATATTGAGAGGAAATCTCAGAAAATGGAGAGAGGTCAGGAAGGGGTGGGATCTCAGGAAATGAGGCCAGTATGACATAGCTGAGCAGGACCAATGGAAGGGGCACTCGGGGGACTCACTAGCCTAAAGCAGAAGGTCTGCGTTAAAATATTGGTAGTACATGGCCACAAATGCCAGTCATGCAAAGACACAGCTGCTACAGGCTTTCTGAAAGTCTTCATTCTGACTTAACAATGAGGGTAATATCCCTCTCTTGGCTAGAGGGAATAGGGCTTACTGCCCAGCCGAAGTAGGAAACCAGCTGGGTAGAATACTTGGCCCAGATCTGTCCCCTGATCTGCCTGATAACCTCTGAGGTTACTTGGCCAGAAACAAAGTCTTCTCTTCCAATGTGAGGAATGAGGTTTCAAATGCCAAGAACCTTACAAGAGGAGACACAGAGACAGACAGTTACTGAATGATAAGCGACTGAAGGCCGAGGTTTTACTGAGAAGACAGTTAGGTGAGTGGTGGGACTGCCTGGACATGACAGAAGTGACACATTTTTGAGGTGGGGGTGACAGTAAGAAATGACACACAAACAGAAGCCCCACAACGTGGTAGAATGAGCAAGGCTATGAGGTTCAGATATACCTGGCTTTAAATCCTGACTGCCAACTGCTGGACAGGGGCACGTTCTCAGCTTTCAAATCAAGATGGCAAAATTTATGTAAGAGAATCAGAGAGCATGTAAGGAAAACATCTGGCACAATGCCTGGCTAAAGCAGGCACTGAATAAATGGTAATAATTATTAATTTAAAGAAAAACATGGGAACATCACAGAGGAACTTTAGCAACTTGACAATTCTGACAACTTCAGTGCTGATAAAAGAACTGAGGCTTAGTTGAGAAATTATTAAAAATAATTTTCTTCTTGTTCTTCACCCAATGCTTCCCAACCAGTATGGAATCATGTCAGGATGTTCTTCTTGTAGCTATGGGATACATCTGTTGTTTTTTCATCCACCGAGAGTCCATTTCTTCTTTCTCTGGTAACCGCACCTCAACTTTCCTTAGAGGAAGCATCTCCTTCTACTCCGAATGCACAAAGTTTCTGTGGAGTTGAATCTGATTCTTGGCATCAGGGTGGACCATTGATCCAGGAATAAAGCAAGTCCGACCGGCCCATCTCCTGGCCATTCCCCCATGCCACTTCCGACCCCAGGTACTGGTATGTGACTCATCAATCAGCCCACTTAGAGCAAGTCAAATGTCTTACAACTACCGGGAAAAAGAAGGTGTCTTTCTGCTGGGGTTACTGTGAAGACAGGGAGAAAGCTGAGCTGCTAAGTAATGAGAAGAACCTGCTAGAGGATAGAGAGGGAGGAGAGAGTCCTGATGTGAATACGGCAGCTGTGTCAGCCACTGTTCTAAGTGCTGTGGACATCACCTTTACTTAATCCTTTCAAAAATTCTACTAGAAGGTTATTATTAATATCTCCATTTTAGAGAAAAGGAAATGGAAACAGTCACCGAAAGGGGTAATAATTTGCTCCAAGTTACACAGCTAGTGGGTACCTACCCATACTGGGATTTAATCCCAGACTGTTTGGCTTCAAAGTCCTTGCCTTTACCAGTGTACTATGCTGTCTCTTCAAGAGATATTTCAGATTCTGGATTCTCTATATTTTCAGTTATATGAGCCAATATAATTTCTGTTTTGGCTCGGGCCAGTTTGAGCTGGGTTATTGCCACTGGCACCCAAAGGAGTCATAAGTAATTCAACTACACAGCAAATGTGCTCTGTTTTTTCCAGGGTCCCAGTGTTAGCCCAGACTTTGCTCTTCACCTACTGAAGTTACTGCCCAAATGTATAAACCTCTCATTCAAA
The DNA here is from genome assembly GCF_022355385.1 of Mustela nigripes. Taxonomy (NCBI): domain Eukaryota; kingdom Metazoa; phylum Chordata; class Mammalia; order Carnivora; family Mustelidae; genus Mustela; species Mustela nigripes. Next base: position 44,238,784 of record NC_081563.1, on the reverse strand, counting down.
GTCTTCTGCATTCTCACACAAACCTGTGTTTGGATCTTATGTCTCCTCTACAAAAATTTCCTCATTGTCACCTATGAGTGGTCTCTCTTAACCTATAGCTGTGTTAATTACCTCCTGTAAGTCCATGGATACTTCTGATCTCATGCTCACTCATATTGCTAGGGAAGAAGTCTAAAGTAGTATTTTGCAATTTCTTAAAAGTCCATCCCTCATTTGATAAATGTAACAACCTCTCCCTGTCTTTCTCCTCTTGCAAATGGAAGAGGAGGCAGCCTTTTCCCCATGCCCCAATGGTCTTTATTAGCTTTCCAGCAGTAGTTGCAATATTTTAAACAAGGCTTCCTTGCAATCATTTCTTCCTCCCTTGTGTATTCTCTCCTCTTTTCAAAGTGTATTCGGTGTGGTCCCGGCTGTGTAGGATTGTTTGGGTGCTGGTCTGTAGTGAAGGGATGAAAAGAATAATTGGCTAACACAAGGCCTGAGCAAAGGATTCCAATAGGAGAAAAAGCTAATCTTTGATGGGCAAAAGCTGCTGTTTCTCTTTGCGTTAGAAAATGCAGCATTTTCAAATTGAAATCTCCAGGACTGAGACAGATTTCCTGAGAATGTTTGTGGTCCTCTGCTTGACAACATAGATTTGTTTGGGACTTTGCACTGCCTCAAAGGCATTGAGAGTAATCTGTTAGCAGCAGACACCTGAATTGCCTTCCCAACCTTGTGTGCTCTAAATTGACCCCAAAATTGCTGAAGCAGGCTAAGCTTTTCCGCTAGGGTGCTGGTTATACACTGTTAAGTTCTTAAGCTTCATTCATGGCTCCTCTGTTTTCCAATGACCCTGTTCCCAGTCATGCTGATCTGCAAACATACAAACTTCAACCACAGAATACTTACAACTCCAAGGAAGGAACAGTGGGCCGAGGAAGAAACAAACCAACACTCACAACACAACAACAGGAGTTTGTAGCACAGTTAGTTCTGCTCCCACCTAGGGAAGACCTGACTGTCCTCAAATCCCATCTCTAGAGAGGAACCATTGTTGTTTCAGAACAGTGCAGAGGATTACCTGGGTTATTACAATGCTAAAATGGATTTTCTCTATAAGACAGGATAAAAATCCTTCTTACACACAGTCTCTCTTCCAAATAAGGAATTATGGGGAGACCGCTGCATCTTAATAGCAATGTGGGAATTTATTTGGGAAACTTGATGTTGGTTAAAAAAAAAATCATTTGTCTGTGGTGAACCTGCCCTTTAACAGTGCTCATGAGGCACAAGAGCTCAGTTAAACCACAGCTAGAGATGATAGCCTCTAAGGACTGGGAGCTACTCGATTCCAACTTTAGAGCATAAAGCGCTTGAAATTCTTGGATGAAAATGTGTAGAGTTATAAATAAACTTTATTCTATCCCCTAGAATATAGAATATTTCCTGAACATAAATAACTAATTTCTCCAGCAGTTTTTCTGTAACTGGGAGAATGTACCTTTATGAATTATTTGAATAACCCTAATACACTGATGGGGCTTTGTCTTGAACTCGTATCACAGGAATGAAAACAGAGCTTATGCATCTTGAATGTTTCAGTTCTATTCTGAGCCGTGGGTCTTAAATAGACGTTTTTCTTTCAATTCCAATAAGTTCTGTTGAGCTGACCAACTGCATTCTGTTGATTATGAACTATTTAATCAGATTTTCTAATTCCCTGGTTCCATCCCCATAAGAAAAGTAATTTTTGTTCTTTTCAGTTCACTGGGTGAGTAAATGTTCATTCACTTTCTGGGGACAACACTGCTTACTGCCATTTGGAGTTTTTGCCTCCAGGCTCCACTCCAGTTTCCTCTCCAGTTACTTTATCTTATTTCCCAGTTGCTTGGTCAAGTGAGGCTTCCAGGACACAATCTGTGCCAATCTTAAGGCTTAGAGTTGCAGGTAAAAAAGTAACATGTGAGGTTACTGTTTCAGTTCATAATATGGAAGTCATATACACTCCACTCCAAAGAAGCTATTGCTTCTTTGACTCAAATATCCTATTGGGATCCTTTGCCTATCTATTAATTCATCTTATATCCAAAATCCCAGTAATTAATAACAGGGTAGCATTTTTGTTCTCCAATAAAAGAAGAATATTACCTATCTATACCTGGGAATTAGATAATTTTTTTAATGTTTCTTTTTTAAAAAAAGATTTTATTTATTTATTTGAGAGAGAGAGAGAGAGAGCACAGCTGGGGGGAAGGGGGTTGAGGAAGAGGGAGAAGCATCACGGGGCTGGATCCAAGGACCCTGGGATCAAGACCTGAGCCAAAGGCAGATGCTTAATCTACTGAGTCACACAGGTGCCCCAATTTAATGTTTCTTTAGGAGGACACCTTACAAAACTCTCGGTCTTGTTTCTCTCCAATTCTCCTGAATTACATTCTGCAGTCCAACTCTATGAAAGAATTTTAATTGGTTGGAAAGAAACTGAGTATGGCTCGGGGACTACTTTAAAAAATCTTTTTCCAAGGATATGAAAACTACATGAAACCGCATTATTTACCCACTTTGCCCAATTAGAAGATAAAGTGAAAGGGATGAAAAACATATGGAGATCTAGAGGACATTATATGTAATGGCATTGAGTTTGTATTTCCCCTGTAGAATGAAGGTTAATAATTAGGAGTAATTCCTCCTGACTTTAAGGGGGTATTAAAACAGAAGTTAGATTTACTTAAGTCAAGAATAACTTGAAAAAGTAAGAGTGTCACTCTTATAATCTTCATTCCTGGAAATGAATAAAGAACGTAGAAAAACACAATACATAAGTGAATTAGCCTCACTTAACACTAATTGTTTTCTAGTGTTAAGCAGTAATCATAGAGTTTATCCATAAACAGTTGTAACCCATCTTTGTCTGTGTTTATCTTATCTTTTTATTAAAATGGGTGACTCTGGGCAATTTTCAATGCTTTGGAAAAGGGCTCCTTTTTCAACCCCAAATTATTTGCAACTCCAAAGGAAGGAACAACAGGTGAAGGTTGAAAGAAACACACATGCACAACAACAATGTGACACAGTAGGATTCATTCTGGAAAATAAATGCTCTCAGGCTACATTTAAAGACTTGTAGGATAACCTATCTTCTATAACATTGTGTTCTCAGGCCAAAGGATCTGAGTTTCTCCTCACCATGAATGTTTACCTCATGAGACTCTCTCTATCCTTCTTAGTGCTTCAGAGGAATATTTTCAACATGCTTATCTTCTGGTTTACTAATGCTCTCTTCAACTGTATCCAATCTGTTATTAAGCCATCTATTGAGTTCTCAACATTATTGTGTTTCTCAGTTATAGAATGGAATCATTTTTACAGATTCTAGTTCTTAATAGAAAGCCTTCATTTGGCCATCTATTATTTTCAACATTAATCACATTAATCAACATTAATCACAATTTAATCATGATTTAAAGTCCATGTCTAATCACACTAATATCTAGGTAACCCATGGTTCTGTTTCTACTGTTTATTTTGTTTTCTTCTGCTGGTCCTGTCTTTGGTAATGAATTTTATGGAATGTTGAATTATGTATATGAAAAATTGTAGCACCTTAAAATGATATTTTTCTCTACAAGGAATTTACCCCATTTTCTGGCAAGCAGTTAAGAGACTACTTCAGTGTAGTCTGGGACTTGAGGCAGCTTTGTAGTGGTTTTAAGACTTGTTATAATATTGGTTCAATGGCATTCCTCAGGGACAGTCCTGCAGAGATGCAAACTAAAAGCCTACATTGTTATCTAGGGTTCTTCTTTGCAGGTCCTGAGCTTCATTATCTCCCTAGAACTAAAAAACAACAAAATGTCTGCTATGATTTTCAGCCACTTTCTTCTTAGATTCATATCCTCTTACTCTGCACAATTCTACAAGCAAATGCCTTGAGGGAAAAACCTGTGCTTAGTGTCTGGCTCATTTCTTTGTGTCTCCTTTCCTCTAGGACCTGAATCCCTCAGTCCTGCCTGCCTTAGCAACCTTGAACTCCAGTATATACTCCCCAGCCCTGCAAATCTTCCTAAAGCTCTGAGGGCTACTTTGTATCTCAATAGCTGCTTCCTGCCTGGCTCTTAAGCCTTTTTCCTTAGCCTAAGGATGAAAAAGTCCTTTCAGGGCCCAAAAAAAAGAGCAACACCCAGAAAGTTAGGCCCACTTTGATGACATTTCCTTCTCCCAGGTTCCAGTCCCTCAAGTCCTGGCTGCCTTGGAAACTCTCTGAGGCTCTGAACATACTTCTCCCCAGTTTAATCTGGTTTATCTGGTTGATTTTAACTGGATAATTGGCTTGCTGCAAGCTTCTGCATTATAGCCAACACAGAAATCTCTCATGCAATTTGGAAATATGGCATTTAAAAGGAGTTAAGAAACAAATGCTCATTTCTCAGGTGTCCAATTATTGTAACCAAGGGTATGTCTTTCACTTATAAGCTAAAATACTCTGGCTTTTTAGCATATTCTCATATGTTTTTTGCATAATTTTTGATACTTTAAAAACAGGAATTTCTCTTGTGCCATTCTCTTGAGTAAAGAGAGACTTCTATTTCTTCTATTTCCGTGTGTTTCCCAGTCTCATTTGTCTTTCAATGTACACTAATGACTTCAAAGAATATTGGGAGAAAAGGTCTATACCCAATTGTGTTTTGCAGAACTCTAGAATATTAATAATGGCTATATGTAAAATGTCTTGAGAGTCGTAAAGAAATTATTACCTGACTTTTCCTACATGTAACACCTTTCTTTGGCAGGATTTCTCATAGCTTTTAATACACTATTTTGAGTTGTAATAAGGTATATATAGTGTACATTGTTTTTCAAGCTTAAATGACCAGGGAATCTTTTTCCATAACATGTCTTAAAGGACAAGGAGACTGAAGAAAAGCTTTGGGAAACATGGTCTTAATTAAAGTCTGTACTATCAGTTTATGGATTAGGATACCTTGAAAAATAGCAAGGGCCAAAATATCCCTTATATATAAAAAGTGTTATTTTTAGTTTACAAAACTTTGGGAAGTAGAAGTATTTAGTGAATATTTGTAGGCGATATTATTTTTTTAATTGAATAACATTTACGAATATGTATTGGCATTGCTTCCCAAATACTATGTGTTCAAGAGATGTTAGTTTCCTTTACTTCATAGTTTCCTCTGAATCAAGCAATAACCTCTATGAAATAAATAACAAATTTATTTCATATATGAGCAAATTGAAGTTACAAAAAGTTAAGTCACTTTTCAAGGTATTACAAAGTACTAAATAGTAGGGTTGAGATTTGACCCAATATTATCTAATACTAAAATAAATATATGAACAATCTCTTTCTCACTGTGTCAGATTAAAAAGTACTGGAAAAAGACCAAAAAAGAAAAAAAACGGTGAGATAAATTTGGGAAAGCAAACATTGAGTACATTAATATTTTTAATCTTAATATGTTAGAGGTAAAATGTGATGGTGATTGTATCTTTTCCCAGCTATCTTTAGTAACCAATGAGGAAAAAATTCCAGGAAAGAGGAATGTATATCTTGATGTTAATAATATGTGATGATATAGCTAACACTTTAATAGTATTTATGTATGAGACACTGTTCTAAGTGATTTACACATATATATGAACTCATTTAATCTTCAAAATCATTCATTATAGTATTAGCAATAATTGCAACTATAGAATTTGCTATCAGTCATCAGATATTTATTTTGTGATAGGCCAGGCTTTCTCTGGCAGTGCTTTTTCTTTTAACCCTAGTAATAAATGAAAAATAAACAATTTTTACCATGATGATACTGAGGTATACAAGTTAAATGGATGTCCCAATATCACCTGATTAGTGATCTCAATCCAGATGATGTAAAACAAAACTAATATTTTAAATCACCATACTAGAGCTAAACCTTAAGGTTTGTGTTAATGGGGCAAAAGTGCTTTGAAACGCCACTTAAATTATATGCATTTTATATTTTCTCATTTAAATTCCATAAAAGATTGATGACCAGTACCTAAGCAATTATATTGTTTTCTATGATTGTTATGGTTAAATAATAAATGTTATGGGATCAACATAGAATTAATCATAAGAAAAATAGTAAAGTGTTTCCCAAGAGTAGACTTTGCAATCTTTTAGTCTGGCAAAACTGCAACTAAACTCCCCAAAGATAATCAATGTGATTAATTTCTAACATCAGTAAGCATAGGATTCAATTGAGAATGGCAAGTTTGGGAGTGGAGAAACAAGTTTATAGCTGTAGAAATGATAGCATAGTGAGTGTTCTTTGGGTTTTTACCTGGGAAAAGTAAGCTGCTGTGCCCTTATCCACATACTCTGCCACCTCCAGCCAGCTTAGGGAAGAGTATATAGCACTTTGACTTGGAATATGAGTAGACCCTAAACTTGCTGAGATCAGTTTTTTAGCTGAATTCTTCTGTGGCTAAAAGAAGACATTAAGAGGCTCCATAAATGCCCCAGTACAAGCCAAGGTTGCCCCTAAAAATTATTTCTCAGAAAATTTTCTGTTAGATTTTTTGTTCCCAGTTACCTGGTATTCTTCCAGGGAGAGAATTACGTAACTCCACAAATTTGTGATTTGCAATGCTTCACTATGGGATAGGTACACATCCTACCCCAATGATGTTGGGCATGACAGTATGACTTTCTCTGATCCACAGACTATAAGTAATGTCACTGTTCAACATCTAAGCAAAAGCTGTAAGGGTTATTGAACAAATCATCTATGGAAATGCGGTCATTGGTAGGGACTACGTCACCTGCCTGAATCTCAGAATAAGAAAGAAAGATACATGGAACAGAATTACATGTAATTGTGAATATGTATAATGTGAATAAAAAATACACCCTGTTGTTATATACCATTGGGATTATAATGTTGTTTGTCACTGCAGCAAAACCTAGGAAAAATTGATTCAAAATTACTCTATATACAAGTGTTTATCAATGTTCTCATTTACAGAGTGCTGTTTTAATTACCTAATTTGAAAGAACAACTACTAGTTAGTAAAAAAAAAAATATTTAATCAAACAAGGCTAATTTTGGGTGTCCTTAGGGTCCTCTTCAGGGAATTGATTTAAAAGGAGACACATAAAATTAACATAAACTTAGTAATTGTTCCTAGGGATTGAAGTCACTATTGTAAATGTTAGATATCATTGTAAACTGGTGTTTTGGAAGATTTTAAAGGCTGCTATAAATAGCAACATATTATTGATGATTTTGCAAAAATTAGGAAGATATACTTATAAAATTAAGGGGATAAATAGCAACAACTGTACATCATTAAGCAATTACTTCTAACTTAGAACATTTTTTAGTGGAAAATAAACCCAGCTCAGATTACAAAAAAATTCTATATCTCAAACAACTTAGAAAGCAGAGAATATGTTATAATCTTAAAATCTGCATTGTCTAATTCAAAAGTTGACTCTATAATTATACTAATGTTGAAGATACATGTGTAAGAATATTTTTCATGTAATGTGAATAAAAACTATTTCTAAATTAATATATTCTCATATGTAATGTGTGATTTTAAATAGTATTCATATCTATATTAATAAATTGATCATTATAGACATTGGTTTATATTTTCATAGAAAGTATATATTTTCATTCATGTATATAACAGTTTTTTAATCACCCTTTACCACCTTAAGTATATAAGAGACATGGATGAAAATAGTAAACAAAAAGGTTTTACTTAGGAAAATAAGCAAATATTGGGGCCACATTTTATCTAAGAGAAAGAATACATGTTAAGGACAATTTTTTATTCTTAGCAACATGGAATCTTTGGAGATGTTAGTCCTGTATTTCACCATGCTGCAATTGGTCCTATCAAAGACTTTTTAATTTATTTTATTTTTTATTATTATTTTATTTTTTTGAGAGAGAGGAGGCAGGTAAAGGCAGAGAGAGAGAATCTCAAACAAGCTCCATGCCCAGCACAGAATCTGATGTGGGACTCTATCTCACAACCCTGAGATCATGATCCAAGTTCGATGTCTAACAGACTGAGCTACCCAGGTGCTTCTCAAAGACCTTTCAGAAGAGAAATGAACTATCTTATTTACCATAATACACATACCCTGTTTCTTAAGTTGGGCCATCTTAATCCTTTATATTTCATTCCTCTTTAATGTCATTAACTTTATCAACCAAAGCTTTGATTTTACTAGTTTTGAAAATTGTTTTCTCTTGGGTGATGGGAGGTGTGTGTATGGAGGGGAGTGGTGAGAGAAGGGGCCTGAACTAAAAGTATCTTTCTTCATAAATCAGCAAGTCATGATGGTGAGAACACTTTGAAATGATCTTGTTTTAGAGGATGCAGAGTACTGAATTCCACTCTGGATTGTCTTGCTGGAGCTTCTAAGGATTTATCTCAGACTGGGTGGCTTCAACTAGAGGAAATGTACTTTAAGGAGAAGATTATGGATCATAGAATGAAACCAAGAACTTAGGGTAAGGAATAGAATTTTCTGAAGAATGGTTAGAGATTTATGTGTGGAAATTTGCATGTCTAATGACAGAGCAGAAAATTTAAAAACCAGGTTGAACCCATTTTGATACAATTTTTTTTAAAGATTTTATTTATTTATTTGACAGAGAGAGATCACAAGTAGGCAGAGAGGCAGGCAGAAAGAGAGAGGATGAAGCAGGCTCCCTGCTGAGCAGAGAGCCCGAAGCGGGGCTCCATCCCAGGACCCTGAGATCATGACCTGAGCCGAAGGCAGCAGCTTAACCCACAGAGCCACCCAGGTGCCCCTTGATACAATTTATAAATGGTTTGCCTTATTGGAAACTGTGGCAGAATAAAGATGGCCACACATTTTTAATTCTTCTCCCACTGAGATTTGGGATCCACAGTTTCTCCTTTTGAGTCTGGTGATCCTGTGATTCTCTGACCTAAAGAATATTATGGATGTGGTCCTGTGTCAAGTGCTAGATCTAGAACTTAAGTGACTGGACGCTTTCACTTTGTCTCTTGGAATGCTTGATTTGGGAGAAGCTAGCTTCCCTTCAAGAAAACCAAATTCCTTGAAAATTCTCACGTTGCAAGAAGCTCAATCTAGCCATGTGTAGAAATGCTTCATGAGACTCTAGCTATTGCAGCCATCCTAGGCCAGATGCCACACACATGTCTGAAGAACATTTCAGGTGACTCCAGTCTCAGCTACCATCTGACTAAAAACACAGGAAGGACACCAAAGAGTCCTCCTGAGAAACTCATCAACCCTAGACTTTGAGACACGATGAAAAACAATTCAATAAACAGTACAAATAATCTTCATGTTGCTTAATCCAGAAACATGGCAATCATGCTTGACTCCTTCCTTCCTCATCCTTACTGCACACAATGTATTCAAATCTCAATGCCTAAGCACAATAGGATATATATTTATATATACATTTTTATATACACACACATATATATACACATATATATGTGTGTATGTATATATATGTGTGTATGTATATAGAATGAACAAATGGAAGCTTGAACTATTTCTCAGGGGAACAGATGATATAGTTTCACAAATTTGGAAATCATATATGTTGCTTAGATGAATCCAGATTCTAGGATGTATCCTACAAATTTTGTGTGTGTTTTAAAGAGTATTCTGAAGCCTGGAATTTAAAGGGTTTCTGAAGCCTCCATATTTCCTTTTATGTTATCTTTCCTTTAGATTTTCTCACAACTTTTATAACTGCACAAATAAAATTGTGTGGGAGTGCTATTAGGGGAAGTGCTCCTTTTTTTTTTTTTTTGTAATTGAAGTATAGTTGACATACAAAGTGACATTAATATCAAGTGTGCAGCATACCGATTCAAAAATTCTATATGTTATACTATGCTAACCATGAGTGTGGCTACCATCTGTTACATACAATGCTATTACAATACCACTGACTATATTCTCTATACTGTACCTTTCATTCCTATGACATATTCGTTCCATAACTAGAAGCATGTATCTCTCACTCCCCTTCATACATTCTTTTCTTCAGCCCAGCCCCCCTTCTCTCTGGTAACCATCAGTTTGCTCTTTGTATTTATGGATCTGTTTCTGCTTTTTGTTCATTTATTTTTTTTTTTCATTTTATTTATTTAGATTTCACATATAAGTGAAATTTTATAGTATTTGTCTTTCTCTGTCTGATTTATTTTACTTAGTATAATATCCTTTAAGTCCATCCATGTTGTTGCAAATGACAAGATCTTATCCTGTTATGGCTGGGTAATATTCCATTCTGTATATATACAACATCTTCTCTACCTGTTCTATCCATAGAGAATTAGGTTGTTCCCATATATTTGCTATTATAAATAATGCTGCAATAAACATAGGAGTGCATATATATCTTCAAATTGGCATTTTATTTTCTTTGGGTAAACATCCAGTAGTGGGATTAGTATATCATATGGTATTTCTACTTTGAATTTTTGAGGAATCTCATACTGTTTCCAACAGTGGCTCCACCAATTTATGTTCCTATCCATGGCACACAAGCGTTCCTTTTTCTTCACATCCTTGTTAGCACTTGTTATTTTTTGTCTTTTTTATTTTATCCATTCTGACAGGTATAAGGCAATATCTCATTATGGTTTTGATTTGAATTTCTTAATGATAAGTGGTCTTCAGCATCTTTTCAAGTGTCTGTTGGCCTTTTGTAGGTCTTATTTGGGGAAAATAATGTCTATTCAGGTCTTCTGCCCATTTTTAAATTGGATTATTTATTTTCCTGGTGTTGAGTTATATAAGCTATTTATTTATTTTGGATATTAACCCTTTAATGGATATATTATTAACAAATATCTTCTCCCATTCAGTAGGTTCCATTTTTGTTTTGTTGGTTTCCCTTGTCTAAAGAGACATAACTAGAGAAAATGTTGGTATATCTGATGTCAAAGAAATTACTGTGTGTATTTTCTTCTAGGAATTTTATAGTTTCAGGTCTCACATTTAGGTCTTAAATTCATTTTGAGTTTTTTTGTGTGTGTGCATAGTGTGAAAGAGTTGTCCAGTTTCATTCTTTTTCATGTAACTGTTCAGTTTTCCCTTCACCAGCACCATATATTGAAAAGACTATATTTTCCCCATTATATATTCTTGCCTCATTTGTTGTAGATTAATTGACCATATAAGCGTGGGTTTATTTTGGGGTCTCAGTTTCATCGATATATGTTTCTATTTTTGAGCCAGTACCATACTGTTTTGATTACTACAGCTTTGTAGTATATCTTGAAATCTAGAATTGTGCCACCTTCAGCTTTGTTCTTTCTCAAAATTGCTTTAGCAATTCAGGGTGTTTTGTGGTTCTATGCAAATTTTAGTATTATTTGCTTTATTTCTATGAAAAATGGTATTGGTAAATTCAAAAACATTGAATTTTTAGATAAGTTTAGTTAGTATGGATATTTTAAATAATATTGGTTCTTAAAATCCATGAAGATGGAATATCTTTCCATTTGTCTGTGTCATTTTTAATTTCTTTCATCAGTGTTTTATAGTTTTCAGAGTATAGATCTTTTACATCCTTGGCTAAATTTTTTTCTAGGTATTATTTTTGGGTGAATTGTAAATGGAATTATTTTCTTTGTCTATCTTTCTGCTACTTTGTTATTTTCACCATTGAGTATGATGTTAGTTGTGGGATTGTTGTATATGGCTTTTATTATGCCATATTATGCCATTAGGTCTGTTCTCTTTAAACCCACTTTGTTGAAAGTTTTTATCATGACAGATGTTAAATTCTGTCAAAGGTTTTTTCCACATCTATTGAGATGATCATATAATTTTTATTTTTCATTGTGTTAATAAGAAGTGCTCTTTTGAAGGTATAAGAATGTGCTGAGGATAATTGTAATTTGTGAATGCATGCTGTCACCGACCATGAGGTAAGGCAGAGATACCCATGGGAATAAAATGCCATCACCCATATGGCTATCTTAAAGAAAATGGCTCAGCACTATACCAAAAACAAAAACAAAACAAAAACAAAACACAATTCACCTATCCAGCCATTGCTTTTTACAAATATGTTACAATATAACTTAGAGGGAAAACAAATTGACCCAGACACATTTGTACAGCCTATACTCGTACTCTACAGAAAAGAGTCTCTACCTGTTCTCAACAGTAAGGAAGAAATTCATCCAGCTATCTGCACATTTTCCATTCTGTTTCAATATGTATTTCTTGAAAAGTGGTTTGGACTCAAGCCTATAGTCAGTCTACAAGAAGGGAGCACAAACTCAACTTGTAGGCCTTGTTAACAGTACATTCAAATGAGTACTCTAAAACTGTTTTTATCCTAGATTATAGGGCGTCTGTAATAGTAGAATTCCAAGCTTCAACACAGCATTTCAACACACAAACATCTGCAGTATACATTCTCATGTTGGCTAATCTGCTTTTATCTAAATATGAAAGGTCTCTGAACTTCTGAAACTGTATCAACTAATCTCTTCAGATATATATCAAAGTTTCATTTATTCACCACATACACACACATGCACACACACAATATGTTCAGGCAATGAGAGCTGAGAAAATGCATGAAGGGTAGAGAAAATAAGGGAGAGATCAAATATAATTTTTAAGTTTCTAGCTTAACCAACCTGAGAATTGTTTGCAATATTTATCAAATTATAAATCAAATCCTATTATAAATAAAATTATAAAGTTGTTTATAAATCAATCAAATTATAAATCACCAGAAGAAAATACATTTTGGGACTGAGGGAATGACAAGTTCAGCTTGAACATATTTAAGATGCCTGCTATGCATCTGAGATGTCATGTAGATAGTTGATATTATATGCGCTTGGTTCACAGAGCAGATGTCTGGACTGTGTTGATATGAAAGTCTTCAGTCATCAGCAAATAGATGGTAATTGAGGCCAGGAGAGAGATGAGATGAGTAGAATATTACAGATTTTCTAAGATATGGCCTCAGTGTGATTGAGTGGAAGAAAAAAACTCACTAACTGGACTGAATGTACATTTATAGAGGTAGGAAGAAAATCAGGAGTAGTGGGGGTAAGAACCAGAGGGAGGAGAGATTTTCTAGAAAGATGACATGGTGTATAATGTCAAATTCTGTTAAGCAAATATAAGTATGAGAAGTACCTGTTGGATTTAATCATGCAAAGGTCATTAATAATCACGACAACAATAGCTCTTTTAGAGTGATAATACAGAATTCTGGTAAGAGTTAGTTGAAGAGTTTACAGAATATAAAGAAATGAAAACAGAAACTGTAAAATAGTTTTATGAAAATAACTCCGGAGTATTGACTATGAAAGAAAAGAAATATGGGGGAGGACCTGGTGGGGCATATTAGGTTGAAAAACCATTCTATTACTTTTTTTTTTTTGGTTGGTATTTTAATTTTCAACCCTGTCTTAGGTCTTCACAATAATTTTTTGGCTTTATATGATGTGTAAAACACCAAGAAGTATATTGTGGGCATAAAGGATAAAATAAATCTTTAAAAATTACATGTTTCTTGGTTTGCTTATTTTAACAAAAATAAAATATTCTTAAGAATTGGAGCTTAAGTTCACTCTCGTGTATTTCCTCCAATGTTCTTTACAAAGTGTTTGTTATACTTTGTCTTCCCACATTACCTTCCTGGAACTATATCCAGACCAACTTTAGCCCTGCAATATCTGATATTTTCCACTGGAGATAATTATGCTCCCAATCTGGACAAGTGACCAGGGAACTCATTCAAATATCTTTCTTCAATCTTCTGCACTGGTTTATATGACTTCAGCTCTCCAGTATTCTATCATATAGAAGGACAGTGTTTTAACTTGGGTGGCCTAGAAAACCATTCCATAGTAACAGGTACAGAATCCTATTTCCTTTCTATCCCTTTCCAAGACCCCTCAAGAAAATGTGGAAGTAAAATTGAGTCCTAAAAGGTTTTGCCTACCTTAACTTACAATTCTGATGAGCAGGACTGAAGGGTGAGCAAAGGTTCATAAAAATCTGGCACTGGATTAGATTGTATTGTGAAATCTTAAACTTAGAAGGAACACTAGAAATATTAACACACAGTCATCTCATCAAAAACAGATACACCCAAGGTCAGCTGACTGGAAGGACAAATGTGCTTCAAACATCAACATGTGATCTTGGTCTAGCATTTCTTTTTCAGATTGATATTCTTGGTTTCTTCAAGTTTTCATTTCATTGAATGACCCCAAGCCATAAAGGTTCTTAATGGAAATTGTGTCCCCAAAAATGGTAAGTCTAAGTCTCAACTCCCTGGAACTGTGAATGTGACCTTATTTGGAAATAGGGTATTTTCAGGTGTAATTAAGTTAAAGATTTCGAGATGACATCATCCTGGACTTACAGTCTATAAATCCTTTGTGTGGTGTCCTTATAAGAGAAAGGAGAGAGAGAGTTGAGACAGATGCAGAGAAAAGAAGCTCATCTCACTCAGAGTTTGGAGTCCTGGGTCTACAAGGCAAAGGATGCCTAGGATTGCTGACAACTACCAGAAGCTCAAAGAAAGTTATGGAATAGATATTCCCTCAGAGACCACAGAAAGAACACTGCCAGTACCTCAACTGCAGACTTTTGGGCTCCGGAACTAAGAAAGAATACATTTCTGTTATTTTAAGCCCCCAAGTTTGTGGTAATTTGTTAAGCAGTTCTAGGAATATAATACAGATATGTGTATGTGTGTGTGTGTGTGTACTACATTGATATTTTTTATATCGTCAAATTCTCTCTTCAAAAATGGCAATCAAACAAATAGTAAATAAAACAACAACAAAAAACAAAACAAAACAAAAAATGGCAATTCACTGGGGTGCCTGGGTAACTCAGTACCTAAGCCTCTGCCTTTGGCTCAGGTCATGCATGATTCCAAGGTCCTGGGATTAAGCCCTGTATGGGGCTCCCTGCTCAGTAGGAGGACTGCTTCTCCTGCTCCCACTCCCCCTACTTGTGTTCCCTCTCTCGATGTCTCTCTCTCTCTGTCACATAAATACAATAAAATCTTAAACAAAGCAAAACAAACAACTAAAACAAAAAAAGAACCAAAAATGGCAATTCATAATTTTGCTCTTAATTAATGTCAAGTTTACTGAATTATGGTTTCCAGAAACTAAATTTACTCTATCAAAATCAGGATATAAATTTTTCACATGAAATTTCTTTTTCTTTTTGCCTCTCCCAATATCCATGATAATTTAAAGATTATCTATATTGATTTTAGGCTTGGCAATTACTTCAGTAATCAAACATAACTTTTCTGCTTTGGAAATGTAAATTAAATGAAAACAGATAACACTTCCTTTCTACTTCATGGCCTATTATGTATTATGGACCTTGAATCCCTCTTGCCTACTAGAAGCAATGTTTATTTTAAATTTACTCTTTTTGAAGTAGCTTTAAACTAAAAGCTGTGTAATTTAATTCTTAGTCTCAGTAATCTCATAAAAAAAAGCAGAAAAGGACTCAATTTACAAAAGCTTGTATTTTAATGGCATAGTTACAAAAAAAAAATCATTCAGTATACTGCTTCTCACTTTAGAGCTTTTATAACCATGGAGTTTCACAGTCCTACAATAAATTATGCTGATTATGTGTCTCCTTCTTTTTGCAAATCTATTGGTAACAAATTTTATTTCTTGGCTGCAATCATTTGATATAAAATTATTTTGTGGTGTGTTTATGGCATGCTTATCAAATTAGCATTTAAATATTTGTTGTAGTTTTATGATGCAAAATTAAACCTATAATGATTTATTACACCATAATCCTACATGAAAGTTTCAACCCTTTCTGGTTGTGTGATGGAAAGTTCCCAGGAGTATATGCCAGAAAAATAACATTCATCAAACTTGCATAGAAAAGGAAACTTTTAGAAAATCCTCATGGACACAAATATTATTCATAATAATTTCACTTAAAAATGTAATTCCATAAAAGTCTTAAGTATGCATCCTCATGACCAGAAATTCAAAGCAAATGATAAAATTCAAAGTAAAATTGAAAGTGCATTAAAATTTAAATAAACTGTATTAATGTGATGGATGAAATTATTTTCCTAAAACTAAACTGGCAAACTTTAATTTACAATAGAAATGTATTTCCATATCCTATATTTCACTTGAGACTTACTTGACTAATTGGATTTAGAACACAGTGGACCAACAATTAAATTATCTTCATTATTATTATTATTGTTACTTTTCAATTTATCAATTGCTTTATTTTTAAGCACTAATCCATCATTTTCATTAAATCAATGTGCTGGTGTGTACCAAAATATGTCATTGTAATAAAGACAATTTGAGCAGAAAGTTATATACTATCTAATCATGACTAAACTTTTTCCAAAAATTATTTTCATAGAAATAGTCTGTTTTGTCATTTTGAGTAAGATTTGTTATTGGTTTTCATTTGTTATTAGTTAGGTACTTTCTTTACATTGTAGTTGTTCAGAGTTTTTCTTAGGAATTACCGTTGCATTTATCAAAGTGATCAAATGCTCTTTTAGTATTTATCAATGGTGTGTGTGTGTGTGTGTGTGTGTGTGTGTCTGTGTGTCTGGGTTTGCGTATGTTGAAATAATTTTATCACATAAATACATTCAGATTCATGAAATCATCACCACAGTCAAGATACAGAACTGTTCTGTCACCACAAATATCTCTCTTGTGCTACTCCTATATAGTTGCACCCACCCCTACTCCTGTCTCCCTGGTGATTACTAATCTATTCTCCATCTGGAAAATTTTGTCATTTCAAGAATATTATATAAATGGAATCAGACAATATGTGATCTTTTGAGATTGGCTTTTTTTAAGCAGAATAATGCCCTTGAGCTCCATCCAAGTAATTATAGTACATCAATAGTTTATTCCTTTATTTTTTTGAGTAGTATTCTGTTGTACAGATTTGCCATAGTCTTTTTTTTTTTTTTAACTATTTCCCTACTGAAGGCATTTGGATTATTTCCACGTTTTGACAATTTTACATATAAGGCTTTATAACTAAATTGGTATGTTTACAAGTTTTTGTAAACCTGTGGGTGTAAATTTTCATTACCCTCTAATAAATACCCCAGGAGTAAGTGATTGCTAAAGTATATGAAAAATATATGTTTTGTTTTATAACAAATTTCCAAATAATTTTCCAGAGTAGCAGTACCATTTTCATTCCCATAAAGAATGTATCAAAGATCAAGTCTCTCTACATCCTCACCAGTACCTGATACTATCAATATTTTCTATTTCCCCTGTTTTAAAAGGTATGCAGTGATATATCAAATTTATATTCCTTTTTAAAAGGTATGCAGTGATATATCAAATTTATATTCTTTTAATGGCAAAAGATGTTACACTTCGATCTATACTGTTGTAACTTATAATATTTAGTTTATATTATTGAATTTGCCAAAGTATCACAAGACAACTTGCTACGAAAGCAAAACTATTTAAGCTCACTACAATAAGGGGGAAAACCACTTAATAGAGATTTAGCAATACCTCAGAAAGAGGAAGTCAGGAGTGCCACAATTATGAGGTGTTGGTATCTGGGCTCTACTAGTTTAAGGTATATCTTTCAAACTAAAGAGCTGATTGGGATCAGACACATCTTAATATATAATCACTTTGGGGGATGCCTGGGTGGCTCAGTGGGTTAAAGCTCTGCCTTCGGCTCAGGTCATGATCCTGGAGTCCTGGGATCGAGCCCCACATCGGGCTCCCTGCTCCATGGGGAGCCTGCTTCCTTCTCTCTCTGCCTACTTGTGATTTCTGTCTGTCAAATAAATAAAAATCTTAAAAAAAAAAGATATAATCATTTTGGATTGGTAGACAGCACAGTAAAGGCTTTGAGGCAAGTTCAATAAGTAAAATATTTAAAGGTAAATTGCCCAGGTTAGCAAACCCTATCTTCACTAAATAATTCTGATGAAGTTTTCTGAAGCAAACAATAAAATAATATACTGGTTTATACTTTTCTTTCTACTGGGCAAAGTTTCTTTTTGCTTCACATAGCAAAGTGATGTTGGCATAGTTGGCCTGGTTTTATCTAAGTCATTCTGATACAGATGGTCTCATGTCAATAATAATAATTTCCTGATATTTTAACTATTCTTAAAACTGTGAAATAAGCTATACTTGTCTATAATGAATTTTATTCCTTATGAATTATTAGATTATACTTTAAAAACATAATTGCATTTATTTACATATATATTTATCAGTGCAACTAATTTATAGTTTTCCTTTTTGTACTGTTGCTTTGTCAGGTTTTGGTATTAAAATCATGCAGCTTTCTCTGCTTGACTTATTTCGCTAAGCATGATACACTCTAGTTCCATCCATTTTGGGTGGGATTATGGACATTGGGGAGGGTATGTGCTTTGGTAAGTGATGTGATTCACAGACCTGTACCCCTGGGGATAAAAATATATGTTTATAAAAAATAAAAAATTATAAAATGAAAAAAAAATCATGCAGCTTTCAAAGTATGAATAAAGCCCTTCAACTTTACAACATTCTGGATTTTATTTTTTTAACTAATTTATTTAGAGGGAGAGAGCATGAGTAGGGGGAGGCACAGAAGGAGGAAGAGAGGGAGAGAATCCCAAGCAGACTCCCCACCTAGTGAAGAGCCTGAATGTGGAGCCTGATATCACGGCCCTGAGATCATGACCTGAGCCAAAACCAAAAGTCAGAGGCTTAGCCGACTGAGCTACCCAGGTGCCCCAACATTCTGGTAGATTTTAAATAAATTTGAAATAATTTAGTCTCTAAAGTTGGTTGAACTTCATCTTTAAACCCATCTGGTCATTGTGTTTTTTCCATAAGAAATCTTTAGTCACTTTTCAATTTATCTTCAATGGCAATGGTCTGTTTCATTTTTCTTCTAGGATAAAATTCCTTGTTCTGTTCCTTTTTTCTTTCTTCTTTCATGTTCTATCCTACTTCATTATATATGCCCTTATGATTTCTCCTTTTTCTCCTTTATAACCAGATTTTAGAATGGGCATAATTATCTGTCTGCAAAATGGGCTGTATAAAAATGGAAAATATAATCTATCTCAATTTTGTCATTAATGGGTGAGGACCCAGACCATGCTTTTAGACTTAGGCATTCCTTTTCCCATGTGAGGATGACTCTCAGCTGAGTCCCTTGCAGAAATACTGCCTTCAACCCAGGGAACTCCCTGACCCAGGGAGTGATCAGTATGCATATAAAAAGTCCAGGCTTAACTAACTTAATTCTGGACAAATCTGAAGAATAACTCTAGCTTGGAGCATCCTCTAGGATCAGCTGAGGCTTATGTTGCAAGTGCCTTGAAGTTCAGCCTGTCCCTCTGACGGTCTTGTGACTGTCATTTGCTCATGGGCAAAGTTCCTAGGAACATGTACCAGCAAACTTTTTCCAGGCAAATCTCCTTCTCAGAATATGTTTCCTGGCTTACCTCCCACCACCCCCCCAACACCCCTAAAAAATAAACACTAAAACTGGCATAACATTTACCTCTTACAGCTGTTATAAACATATAATGAGGTTTTAGATATATAGCATTTATAACATAAACACTTAATGTTAGTTATTATTTTATAATAAGATGTTTAAAAAGATGTATAATAAGATGCATAAAAAGATATTTAAAATATACACAGAATTTTGGCAAAATCCACAAAACTCAGGATTAGTTTTGTGAGCCAAGAAATTTTTATGTATTTTAAAGATAAGCACTAGATTCATCTATGAAGAATGTAAAAAGATACCAGAACTCTCTCTTTTCTCCATCATGATCATATACCTCTGGACTATGTAAAACACTAAACATGTTAAAGAAGATTGTTTAAAAGGAGTTTGTACAAGCATAGATATATTTGCCTTCCTTCCCTGTTCCCCACAAACATGCACAAGAGAGTGAGGGAAGCATGATGAAAGAGATTTGGGGAAAAATGTCTGTCTATTGAGTGTCTACCTGAACAAAGAAACCAGCATCCACCTCACACAATACTTAAGGCAAGAATAAGGCTGCCTGGTACGGCAGGCCAAGGAAAGACCAGATAGTGTTGGGCAAGCATCACTTCTACCATTCGCCAGGCAGATAGGCATCTGTTACCAGTGGGGAAGTAGCTACAGTAGAACACTAGTGTGCCTACCAACATAGTGGTTTGTCTCTATGCGTAGAGATTTATAGTAAGATCTTGCAGGTATGGTACAAATATAGTCAGAACTTGAAAAGGAAACTTGTAAGATTTAGCCAAAAACTGCAATAGTCCTTTAAGGAACTAGGGTAGGGCAGGGTGAAAGGTGGTTTCAGAGAAATTTTCGGAAGAAATATCCAAGATGAACAAATGCTCTCAGGACACATGGTTGCCTCATGAAAGAAAGAAGGATGTTGCCATGACAGCAAGAGCCAGGTTATAATAACTGTTTATTCTAATTCCTCCCCTCTATGAGATGATCCCAGGAGAAACAACAATGGGAACATGAAAAAGTTGTGGCAGTATTAAAACAGATCTGTGAATTATTTCACTTTCCTCCTACCAAAAAATATGGCACCTAATTTAGCTTTGAAAATGGACAGCCTTCTTAATATCATTAAACTTTCTGGATCCAAAAAAAAAACAACAAAACTTTCTGGATCCATGTTTTGGTTGTGATTATCTTTAGCAATATCTATGGAATATTTTTTTTCTTTGAACAGGAAAGTTAATCACATTAAACTTATTACCACAGCAGGCTTACTACTCTTATTCCAGTGATATTATTTTGTTTTTTATTTCAATTCCCTCACTATCTATTATATAAACCAGGAATATTGTTCCTCTGGTAAAGTGATAGATTATAGATGGATTTTCATTCTTCTTATGGTTATATTCAATTCTTTATAAAACACTTAAATCTGTATTTCTCAATTTATCAATATTGAGAATGAAATTATCATCTGATTACATGGAAATGATGAACACATTATGCACACTCTTATTTCCTTTCAATTGCCATTAATAAGCCTGCCTTCCACTTCACTTGTTCTGTTTTTTACAAAGTTGACTTCCTTTTTATTACTAATGATATTGAAATTTTGCTGTGGTATTTTTTCTGTCCTTAAAGTCTTTAACTAGGTCATTTTTATTTGTTATTGCCATGTACTCTCTTATCTCCTATTTTTCCTTGTTTTACATGAACTGCATTTTAATTTCTCTAAGATCACAAATAAACTGATGTCTAAACTGTACTTCTGATACATGGACTAAATCTTTTTCAAACACATGTAATTCCCATATCTCTCCCATGCCTTGTTTAAATCTTTATTTCATTTCATAGAATCTTGAGTTTTGATTCTTTTTTTTTTTGTAACAGAATGTTGGCTGAGACTTTTCCTTTTGCTTTGAATTATAGCTATAATTTCAAAGCTGCCTTAAATAGATAAGCACTAGCACATTCTAAATGGGGTTTCTAGATACATCTCTACAGGGTTGGTTTAACGATTTTGGCAGACATACCTTAAGGTGATCCCTAATGTGTTACATCCTTGTATAGTTAGTTCCCTGCCCTTAAGTTTGGGTGGAACCTGTGACTTGCTTCTTATCAGTGCAACTTGGCAGAGGTGAAGAGATATCATTCCATCCATTAGGTTATGCCGTATGTCATAGAGACTGAATGTCACTTATATATACGTATAAGTCCATAAGACTCTACTTCTAAGGCTCCACATTAGCCGACTGCAGTGACTCTTCTGCTGGTGTTAAAGAAGGAAATTGCAATATTGAGGACCACATGGCAGAGAAATGTGTGTAGCCTCTGTACCTGATAACAGCCTCTAATCTATAGTGAGTAAGAAGCTGGGACCCTGGGTGCCACAGTCACAGGGAAATGAATTCTGCATGCAACTGTCTGCATGAACATGGAAGAAGACTCTTTTCTAGATGAACCTCTGGAGTGGAACACAACCCGACCCAATACCTTGATTTTATTTTAGCCTTATAATCCCTGAGCCAAGGACCTTGTCAAGCCATAACTAGACACCTCATCCACAGAAAATTGTGAGATAACGAAAACATATTTTTTTAAACTGCTACATTTGTGGTGATTTGTTATTCAGTAATGCAAAAATGATACAGCTATTAATAGTTCTATGTCAGTTACCCAATCATTCATCTAAGGAAGAGACAAACTATAAAAAGGTATTGACATAATATGATACAGCCCTAGTTGGTGGGAGTAAATTTTGGATTTTATTTTTCCCCTCTTTAGAGTACAAGGGAGAAGAAATGTTGCAACCCCAATCAAATCAGGTGATAAGCGCCCCAAGAAAATTACTTATAGAAATTGAGGATTTCTGGGGTACCTGGGTGGCTCAGTGGGTTAAGCCTCTGCCTTCGGCTCGGGTTGTGGTCTCAGGGTCCTGGGATCGAGCCCCACACTGGGCTCTCTGCTCAGCAGGAGCCTGCTTCCCTCTCTCTCTCTCTGCCTGTCTCTCTGCTTCCTTGTGATCTCTCTCTCTCTGACAAATAAGTAAATAAAATATTTAAAAAAAAAGAAATTGAGGATTTCTGGAATAATGGAAAACTGGCATCTCTTGTCTACACACTTACTGAAAAGCTGAAACTAATGGATCCACTCTGAGGTAAGAGACTTTTTAGAATAGCCTTTCATGTGTTCCTGGGATTTGGAGAGATATATGAATGAAGAGACTGTTCTCATCCTTGCTTGTAAAAGTCTGGCTTCTGGTTACAATAGCTCAGGAAGAAGGGATTTAAAAGAGGAGTCAGCAGCACCACACTGCTTGCCAACCACTTGGCAAGGCAAAAATCTCTTAAGTTTTCCACAGAGGCTATCCGTTATTAGTCATCTTGAGGATTACCCAAACCAAGATGGTGATTGGCCAGGATGAAAGATATTGAATGGTAAAAGTTTGTAGGTTATACTATTAGGAATGGGATTAATAAGACCCTGAAGGGTGACTCAGAAAACTTATCCCCAGAGTCAGGAAACTCTACAGCATAGAAATCCATATGGTGCTTCCAAATATGCCCATAAATGCATCACAAAGGAGTCTCAGCCAGGAATTGAGTGCCTGCCACAGAGGACACTGACAATATTACATCAATACTTCCTTTGGGTTCTTGGACCCAGTTCTGATGTGGGGAGGGTTTTCCCCCCACACTGACAAGCAATTCTCTACACCAGCTGGATGCCCTGCAATTTAACTCCGTTCTGACACTATTTACCTGGAGATAGCATCAGATTCCACAGGTTAAAGTTTTAATCCTACAGTAGGTAGGTTGGCCCCTATTCCCCTACTTCAGATGCTAGTAATAAGCCTAGATTTTCTCTGCTTCTGATAGACTGGCTATAGATTGAGGGATTAAATGTCCACATTGCTACCTGTGCTTCTGACCAACAGGTTCTTAATCAGAGGTTCCAGCAATCCCCTCCTTTGGTTCAATTAATTTTCTAGAGTGGTTCATGGGACTTAGGAAAACCCATTTAGTCATGAGATTACTGGCTTATTATAAAACAGTAGAACTCAGAAACAACCAGATAGAAAAGGTACATTGGGCCAGGTATGGGGAAAGGATGCAGAGCTTCCATGTCTTCTCCAGTAATGCTGTTCTCCCAGTACCTACATGTGTTCACCAACTCAGAAGTTTTCCAAACCTTGTGCTCTTGGGTTTCTATGGAGGGTCAAACAGACAGGGTTGGTTGATTAAATCATTAGCCACTGGCAATTGATCTCAGTCTCCAGCAACTCTGTCCTCTCCCCTTCTTTTTTTTTTTTTAATTTTTTAAAAGATTTTATTTATTTTTTTGACAGAGGGAGATCACAAGTAGGCAGAGAGGCAAGCATAGAGAGAGAGGAGGAAACAGGCTCCCTGCCGAGCAGAGAGCCTGATGCAGGACTCGATCCCAGGACCCTGAGATCATGACCAGAGCCAAAGGCAGAGGCTTAACCCAATGAGCCACCGAGGTGTCCTTGTCCTCTCCCCTTCTAAGAGTACAGTTCTTCTGGCACTCAGCCCCCATCCTTAGGTGCTTCCAGAAGTCATTCATTAATGTAGCAAAAGACACATTTACTGCTCTCATCACTTAGGAAATTCCAAGGGTTTTAGTAGCTTTGTGCCAGAAATGGGGTGAAGACTACACACATATATTTCTTATCATAAATCATAATGTCACAATACCAGTAATAAAGGACTTTGTCTTTTCCTGTGAAACCTCCTTTCACCAATTTGATCCTGGAAGATCTAGCAGCAGGACAAGATGAAGGAAAGGCAAATAGGTCATGGCTTTCTTCTCCATAGAAATACCCTTAGCCCTGAGTCAGTTACTAACTTGGGGCTGAAAAGAAATTTTTATCTTTATGAGAGTTAGCCATTTTAACTTTGTTGCACTTTAACTTGTTTTAACCTTGAGAGTGAGTAACTAGAAATTAGATTTGTTTATGGTATTAGCAAGGGACAGAGAAAGGAAAGTAATAGGAAAAATCAAGGGCACCAGTTGAAGGAAAATAGAAATTATTTTTCTGATTTGTTTGCCATCAAGTATAGCTATAATCTATATATCTATATATCTATCTATCTCTAGATTTATATATATATATATATATATATATATATATATATATAATCTATATATCTATAATCTTTTAAGTTGGTCCTTTGGACTTCTTCCTCAATTTGTTCACCTGGTAATGGCTTGTATAAATGCCTATTTTACAATATATAGTTCATTATCATCTAATTTGATAACTCAAAGTGTTTTTTTTTCTTTTTCTTTTTCCCATTGACCATTTCAGGAAATGTCTAAGAGGCAAGTTTGGAATTGTGTTCTACAAGACATTTTCTGTATATGAGATTGACATTGTGTATGAGATTAAAAATTCACAACTGTGCTGAATATATTATATCAGATAAACCATGGAAGACTTTCCTTGCTTTTACATAGGAAAAGAAAAAATGTATTTTTCCCATATTGTGTAGCACCCTTCCCAAAATATCTTATCTACTGAGGCCTAAAATTTATCAGTTGATACTTTTCCTTTGGGTTAAGCACTTTGCTCACTGATTTCTTTTTTCGGTAGAAATTACTTCAGGAATTTGGCTGACTTTAACTCCATAATGATTTAATCTAATTCAAGAGAATTTAAAAGCAGTGGGTCTTCATGGGTGGGAATAGATGCAGGCAGAACTGAAGGAAGAATAGCATTATACAAACACACTAGTGCCAGTTTATAAGATACAAGCACATGAACAAAAACGACAAACACACTCAAGCCCAATTATTACACTGCATTTAGGGCCACTCTCTCCCTTTCTGTTCTGCTTCCTCTCTCCCATATTATTTTTAAAGATTTTTTTCTTTATTTGAGAGAGAGCGAGAGAGATAGAGAGCGCAAGTGCATGCAGCGGGGGTCGGGGTTGGGGGAGCAGGAGAGAAGAGGGGAGAGAGAATTCTAAGCAAACTCTATGCTGAGCAAGGAGCCTGATGTGGGGCTCAATCCCAGGACCACAAGATCATCACCTGAGCCGAAACTAAGAGTCTGATGCTTAACTGACTACACCACCCAAGCACCCATCTTCCCAACAGTTTTGAGTAGAAAATGGAAATTATTCTTTCACATTATTTCTCCAAGCAGATGCCTAGCTGTAAAGAGCAGAAGCCCTAGAAATAGCAGTAGCAATGATCTTTTGAAGATTTGTCAGGGCAGTAGGATATGGGAAAATGCCATTGAAATAAAAGTTGTATTTGGAATCAGAAGAACTCTAATCAATGTTCTCTAACATCTTAAGATGTTTAATGCTACAGGACTGCTACAAAGCAAGGCAGTCCTTCACTGGAAAAGAATATGGACCCGGAAGATCTTAGATTCACAATTTGCTGGCAGTGCTCTTCAAGTATAAACCATACAAGTATAAAACCATACTTTTCATACTATGAAAAGACAGTAAGGCAATATATTAATAAATATTGAAATTTACAAATCCACCATGACTCTTAATTACTATTTTTCTTCAAGAGTAAATGGAAGGTATAAAAGAAAAAGGTGATGAGATTTTCTTCCCAATCTTATCCCTAGACTTTATAAAATTTTTGTTTTCTCTGTGGGATTATAGGCTCTGTGTAGACGATGAATATAATTCATAGACCTTGGGACTACCCAGGAAACTTTAAGATCTTCTAGTATAGTGGCTTAGCTGGCTACAAATGAAAATACCTAGGTCCGAGAACACAAATCCCTATTTTTCAAAAAGCCCTTTTTGGTGCTTTTGATGAATAGATAGTTTTGGAAACCACTGAGTTGGTCTTACTTTTCAGGTACTTAAGTGGCCTCACTGGAAAGAGGGCAGTATTCAATTAAGTTTCACTCCATAGCAGAGTGGAAAAAAAACAATATTTAGGCTTGGGTTTTATCCTATATCTTCAAAGATTCCATTAATTTGAGAAAACTTTCTTTGAAACTTCATATTTATAAAATAAGTGATGATTAGAGGTTTGTTTTAATTTCTCCTCCATCCTCATCTCTGGGCTGCAGTCTAGATGGCTTAGAGTCAATTTGTTTTTCTTATTTTAGGTGTCACCGAGTTTAAATTGTTTTTTTGCCCATCTAGATTTCTCTTCCTTAATGCTATGGAGGAAGATGAACTACTCATTGAGCTGACAGGTGAATAGTAGTAGGATTAGTTTGGTTTTGGAAATGATATACGGCTGCAGGGTATAAAACCAACAGAGATTCATATCCTGGAAGACTGGTTAGTCTAGCATAGTTGCTGCCATTATTTTTGAGTCTACAAATCTACAGGAAAATCATCAAAGTCAGTTACAACTATTTTTGAATTCTCTGATTTTTTTTTAATCAGCAAAATTGAGTGGTACTGTCATCCACCTTGTGTGGTATATTTAAGGGAAGCAGAGAGCAGAGATAACTGAATGGTTATGAAGAAGTATTTGAGGAGTCTAAGTTAGGGGAAGTCGGTGACTAGAGAAAATACAATACTAATTATTTTCACATTATTGATATCTAAGGTAGTCTGATGTCAGGTCCAAATATAAATTTGATTTAAAAAATTGTTTCTTCTTCTAACTCTATCTTTACTTTTTCTTCACTTTCTCTTCACAACCAAGCACGGGGGGTTGGTTCTTTTTTTTTTTTTTTTTTTTTTAGATTTTATTTATTTATTTGACACAGAGAGAGACAGCAAGAGAGGGAACACAGCAGGGGGATTGGGAGAGGGAGAAACAGCCTTCCCACAAACAGGGAGCCCAACATTCGGCTTGATCCCAGAACTCTGGGATCATGACCTGAGCCAAAGGCAGATGATAAAAAATTGACCACCCAGGCATCCTTAGTCCTTTTTAAAAAATGTTTAGTACTTTGAACTAACTCCTTTACTTCAGTTGTAAGCAAAAATCTGCATTATCAGCCATTTGGTTTATGGATAGTCCTGTACCTTTGTATTAATCAGTTAACAGAATATAATTCTAGATATGAGTGTTTCCTAAGTGTCTATGAATTTTATCACTGAGCCTATGGCATATAGAGAATGAAGGACCATTCTAGTACTGGGCAACTTTCAGAATTCTGTCAGTTGGACTGTGTCTTATCAAAATTCAGGCTATTTTGTTGAATTATTGCTAAAATTTGGACAAATAATTTTTCTCTTCTTTGGAGCATAACTTCCCTCCAGAATCACAATTGAAAGTGTTATTCTCACTCTAATGAACTGCATAAACATCAGACCCCAATGGTTAATGGTAATTGTAAAATGGATAACCCTTTAAACAACTCAATGTTTCTGAGTCAGATTCTAAATTTCAGGATAAATCCTAGAGGAGAACACAGGCAGCAGCCTCTTTGACCTTAATCACAGCAACTTCTGGGTAGACACGTCTCCAAAGGCAAGGGAAACAAAAGCAAAAATGAACTATTGGGATTTCATCACGATAAAAATCTTCCGCAGCGCCAAGGAAACTGTCAACAAAACTAAAAGGCATCCTATAGAATGGAAGAAGATATTTGCAAGTGACATATCAGATAAAGGGCTAATATCCAAGATCTACAGAGAACTTATGAAACTCGACATCCAAAAAACAAATAATTTAGTCAAGAAATGGGCAGAAGACATGAACAGACATTTCTCCCAAGAAGACATATAAATGGCCAACAGGAAATGAAAAAAAAAATACTCCACATCCCTTGGTATCAGGGAAATACAAATCAAAACCACAATGAAATACCACCTCACACCAGACAGAATGGCTAAAATTAACAAGACAGGAAACAACAAATATTGGCAAAGGATGCAAAGAAAGGAGTACCCTCTTCACTGTTGGTGGGAATTCAAGCTGGTACAGCCACTCTGGAAAATGGTATGCAGGTAGCTCAAGAAATTAAAAATAGAGCTATCCTATAGCCCAGGAACTGTACTACTAAGTATTTGCCCCAAAGATACAAATGTAGTGATCCAAGAGACTTGGCTTGACCAATACAATGTACAGGAAGTTATGTGTGCCTGTTTTAGGCACAGATTTTAAGAAGTCTGACATCTTCCTCTTCCTCTCTCTTGGAAACTAATCACATAATGAAAGAAAGATCAGTAAAGACAATCAGATTATGAGACATTACACAGAGAAAGACAAAGAGAGACAGAGGCAGAGACTGCATGAAGGAGTATTAAGCTGCCAGACATGTTTAGGAAGCTTTCTTGAACCTTCCAGTCCAACCCAGCTGCTAAGTCAGTGCAGCCAGATAATGTCCACAGCAGATGCCAAGTGTGACAGAAAAACCTCCCTGCTGAACTCTGTTTGAACCCCTAACAGCAGAATCATAAAAACTAATAAATTGTTCTTTTAAGTTTAAAGTGTTCTGTCATTATCAATAGAAAACTGAAACTGTGGTCCACCAGGAATCTTCAGTATCTCTTTTAAAGAAGAGAAAAGCAAATTTCTGAAAAGTTAAGGCAACCTTCCTAAGGTCATGTAGTTAGTAGAAGGTAGAACCCAGATACTATTGTACATTTAAAAAAATTCTTAATCTAAGGCTTTATCTTTAATATTACATGCACTTCATGGCCAGTCAAATATATTCTTCATGTTCTTAAACAACTTCAGTGTTGGAAATATGCAGGGCATACAGGGCATAATAGTAAAATGATTGAATGATTTGTGAAATGGCAAGATCAGTAGGCTAGGAGTCAGAAGTCCTGGTTAAGGACCAAAGTTACTTCAAGCATAGTTACTCTATCTGTAAAATAAAGATGCTCACTCTCATCTCCAAGGACTGTGATAAACTTTAAATAATACCATGACTTTAAAGCACTTTGTAATTTGTAAAGAGCCATAGAGATGTTAGCAAATAATTATCCTGAAATTTTATTTTTTAATTAAAAAATTTAAATTATTTAAATTTAATTAGTCAACATTAGTCATCATTAGTGTGGGTATACGCTATGCTGTAGGTACACAGTTGTATGCAAAACAGATGCTGTTTTCTGACTTGTGGTAATATGAAAGTCAGATATCGACTAAATAAATATGCAGGTAAGCATTTATTTATAAAGTGGGTACTCAACTGGGTATGATGGGTCAGGAAAAGTATCTGAGCAAGTGATATTTGTGTTGGGAGCTGCAGTCTGGGTGGGAGTTAATCACCTAAAAAGAAAAGTAAAGAACATTCCAGTCAGAGACAGCACAAAGGATAACCCTATGATGTGTCCCAAGTGCTGAAAGTTCAAGGTAGCCAGGGCATAAGGGTCCAGGGAGTATGGCCTACGGATAATCTCAGGAGAGTCAGGCTGGGCAGCATTGCTATTACTGTGTGAATGTTCCCCATTTCATCCAAATATTGAAAGTTCACTCAAAGGTTGTATCCATGCAACAGAATTATGGTGTGGCTTAATGTTGCTAGCAATATACAAATGCTCAAAGAGATTCTGCAGTTTCTTTCTTTTTGTTAAGTGTGTTCCCATAGCCACCGACAGGTGTGTGTGGGCAGGAAGGGAAGGAAAAAATTTCAAAGATAGAGATTCAGGAACTTATTTTTCTAAAACAAGTTCATTCTCCCTTCCTGAGCATCTATAATTCCTAATGTTATTACTCTGATGGCTTCTACATCATTAATGGAATCTGTGATCTCACCTGCAAACTCAGTCTGAATTAGGCATACAAACAGAATCACACAAATTAATATTTTAATTGAGCTGACATTGTCCAAATGAAAATGACTACTACTTAAATTTTAATTATGCATGCAGAACAAAAATGTGTTCCAAATGTGATTTTTCTCCCTTAAAAAAGCAAAAATCCAAAACTAAATGATAAATTCGAAGTCAAGCAGTTGGAACAGGCTCTAAATCATCACAGATCTTGGATATCTCTGCTTAGTACAGGAAGAATAAACTGAAAAAGATATACTGCCTCCTGATAGAGGAAAATCATCTGCTGGATAGTAATTTATACCAATTCACCATCTATTTACCACCTGCTTATTGTGTCTCTAGCCCCATACAATGCATTTAGAAGAAGGCAAAGGAACATATTCTGCTATGGAACTCAAAGTCTTGAGGAATGGAAAGGGGTAACTTAACCAGGAGGCAAAATGGCAAAATAATGTAGTATGAAGAATAACAAAACCAGTAATATTGTCAAAGAAATCCTGAAATTTAGAGAACAGTGCTATGTGTAAGACAAGAATGACTGGATCCATGGAGGCCTGATAAGTAACCACTACAATCAGGTACTTTGTGTCTCCGTATCTTTACTGTCTTAGCAGCATCCATTCCTCTCTTAGTAATTACGGCGATGTAACCTTGAAAAACCAGTCTGTGTCTTCATGGCTCAGGGATCAGGTGAGCTAGAACATTTGACTCGAGTGAACTTCAGGACTCATACTTGGAATGCAGGGCTATATCCTCAATTTCACAACTCTGCCTGAGAATGGACTCTGTATGGAGCAAATGTTGAGCCAAGATTTAAAGGATGAAAAAAAAAAAAAAAGTTGAAACTATATCTGCCTTTGCACTGTTTTATTTTTTAAAATTTTATTTACCCCTAGCAATCTTACTGATAAGAAGGACACTGCCTTTTGGATGATTCAAGTTGTTCAATCAATACCTGCTTTCAATTACACTGTGTGAGAGGGATGGTCAAATAATTCTTAAGTATACCTCTTATCCTGAGCTCATGACACTCATTTTTTGCAAGAAACACTTCTAGCATCAGACCTGACCAATTTCACTAAGCTGGAACTAGTGATCATTTCGTGAGTGCAGTAAGTTGATTACATTAGCTGGAGTAGAGAGTCTGGAGAAAGAACAAGAGAGAGGGAAAGGAAGGGGAGGAGGAAGAAAAGAGGAGGAGGGAGGGAAGAAATATAGCTTGGTTCTGGCTATATAATAAAGACTACTCATAGATTTCCCCCCTCAAAGACTTATATAGACCTAAAAAACTGATTTATAGTCATTATCAGTCCATATATTATTAGCATTCTTTAAAAAAAAACTTGTAATTTCATACTGGACTGTATACTGACTAAAGGCAGACTTCATGTCATACTCAATGGTGTATTGGCAGAACCTATATCAAGTTACTATAGTACCAAGTATATATACTATATACCAAGTTACTTGGTGCTACACCAGTACCAAGGTTTTTGGTTAGAGGAATTTCTGGTTTTCTCAACACATCAGAAATGGGGGAGAGTTGGGTACCAGTACTCTTTGTTGACTTTGATAAGAATTAACAAGTCCAGTGGAAGCAAAACAAGACAAGTGATTCTAAAGAATAACTATAAACACAAATACAGATATAAATATAAATACAGGGGTGCCTTAGTGTCACAGTTGGTTGATCATCTGATTCTTTGTTTTGATTCAGGTTGTGATCTCAGGGTTACGAGATTTAGTCCCATGTGGGCTCCATGTTCAGTGCAAGAGTCTGCTTAAGACTCTCTCTTCCTGGGGTGCCTGGGTGGCTCAGTGGGTTAAAGCCTCTGCCTTCGGCTCAGGTCATGATCCCAGGACCCTGGGATCAAGCCCCGCATCGGGCTCTCTGCTCAGCAGGGAGCCTGCTTCCCCTCTCCCTCTGCTTGCTTCTCTGCCTACTTGTGATCTCTATCTGTCAAATAAATAAATAAAATCTTAAACATAAAAAGACTCTCTCTTCCTCTCCCACCTCCCTCCAGCCCAGCTTTCTCTCTCTCCAATAAATAAATCTTTTTAAAAAGAATATAAATATATATATTGCCTATACAAGAGATAAAATGCTAAAATCTCATATAAAGAAGTAAGTTTGACTGTTTTCAGGGGGTGAATTGGAAACTGCTAAGACACCATTCTCTTTGACACTTCAACAATGTCCAGGAGGAATAATTTTGTTGTTCTTCATGTTTTTCTATATTTTTCCTTAATTAGTTTTTTTTTTCACATCTCCCCTGGAAGGCCAGACCATTTTATTAACAGTTATCCACAACACACCAATGAGATGATCTGTATAAACTAAGAGGGTTGCTTGCAGCCCAGAAAGCATACAACTTTACCCTGAAGAGTGTCACACTGATGCATGAATTTTAGATGGCCTTTTTAAATAATTCAAGTAACACATGTATCATTTGGAATGATAATATTGATTTTTGTCTTGATATTGTGCTTCATAGTTTGTAAAAAACTATAGATGCTATGAATGGTCATCATAAAGAGCTACTTCTATGATCTCTGTGGATGCAGGCATATGGTCTCCCAGTCAGGGACTATGGGAATGTAGATCTGGTCTAGACAAATATGAGTTATCTGCTGTGTCCCTCAACTGAGAACTGAGTTGGCCTATGGTGACAAATGATTGTAATAGGATGTTCGATTCACTGAGGATTCCCACTTCACATAGTTAAGCTATCAACATGCTCAGCTCCCTGTCAGCCCCACTGACAAGCTAAGTCTTAGTGGATACAAATATATGCCCTCACAGCAAATGATAAAATTACTCTCTAAGAGTGAAACAACCAAGTATAAGCTTGAAATGGGGGAAAAAATCAATCAGATGGAAGTACCCCTGTGGCTAGGAGACAGGGAACATATCCAAGTCCAATTAATATTATTAGGATATATATTCAAACTGAATCCCACTGAAGCAAGTGCTAACCTAATCAATACCATTCAAGCCTTTCCTTCCTTCATTTATTCAAATTTTTTATTGATCACATTTTAAGCAATGGGCATTGCAATATTAGGGGCTGATGATATAGAGATGACTCAGAAATGGACTAGGATTTAAGGATTCACAACACAGCAAGAGATACATATCTATCAACATATGATGACAGTGCCATGTGAGAAGTATCATAATAGAGGCATTTAAAAAGTGTGCATAACACAAAAAAGGAAACAAACACTGTCTAGAACCAAAGGTAGTCAAGAAGGGACTGACAGAGGGGGTTCAGTCTGAAATAGTTCTTCAAGACTTAATGTGGCCAGGATCTCTAACAGGAGTCCCACCTAATGATTGGGGCTATTTAAAATGCCTTATAATACCAAATTTCTGGACATCATTCATTTTTAACAGGATATAAATAATTAAGAGCAGGTACCATTCTTCAAGCAGGGGAGAGACCTCAGAAGTACTGACTAGGTAGGAAAAGTACATGTAATCAAAATTAACCACAGAAAAGCGAGTTCTAATTTGGGTCTGAGGAATACTTGGGTACTCTGGGACATATGGCACAAGATTAAGGTTAAGAACTACAAAAAGAAGGTTGCCATGGCAAAATAGGAATAGTTTGAATATAAAGGTGCTATTTTTGCATAATGTAAATGAAATGTAGCAGGTGTACTAGAAATATAATTGATCGGGAACATTCAATGTTTGGAAAGGGGTCAGAGATATCCTATAGTACTGTGCTGAGAACTATATAATTTACTGTTGTATTTTATGAATTGATATTTAGGGGTTCCTGTGGTGCAGAGAGGCATATAAGATATTAATATTCCTCCCCTCCAAATTTATTGCATTATAAACCATGACAGTCTTTGAAAATCAGGGTTTGGCAGATTGATATGAAACAATGATTAGTCTTTTTTACAGGAGGGAAAATAGGGAAAGGGGTATTTAAGGAATACAGAATAGAATGTGTATGAGAGAATATGGCATGTTTCTGGAGACAGATATTTCAATTGAGTATGCGATTTGAAATATTGCTTAGTACTTTGGGATGGCAGGAGACAATGCCTGTAGCAAAAATAGAACTAAGGTGGGTTGTAAATGTTATAAAGAGAGAACTAATATAAGCAGATGGTGAATGAAGAACTGACTCTGGCATCTCTGTGGTAGGCTGGATAAAGTGGAGAGATGGTTCAAATAAAAAGACTTTAACGCAGCAAAATTTTACATAGTGTTTAGAACCATCCCCAGATTAAAGGCATGAACAAGAGATGTTGAGGCACCCAAAGACTATCATTTACTGCACACAGGAAGAGGAAAAGAGGGAAAAAAATAATGATAGGACCCTAACGCAAAATTAAGCTAAAGAGGGAAGGGCTTATGTGGTAGCACTGATGGTGGTGAGATTTGGCACTGAAGCAGGGCAGGAACAGGGAAAAGGTGCCCCAACCTTTCTCTCTCCCTATACTCCAGTCTCCTGTTGGTGACTCTCATTGGCTCAATGCAACTTGAGACTAACTGGAAGGACTGATCTTCCATATAGATCAGCCTCCTGGGGCATAGAACAAATTGGAGAAGGGATTCGCTCAATGCCAAATGGAGATTCGCAAGCACAAAAGACTGAGAAGAAAAATACTGGCTGGCTTTTCTACAGAAGAAAAGATACTTCATTCAAGATCTCTCAATTGCTACTTTCTGATTTTTTTCTCCCCAAGCAAAATTTTAATAAATTAACATGGCTTTCTGGGTTTCTTGATAGCCAGAGGTAAGGAGTCTATTTAACCAATCCAAGTCTTTCAGTCACAAGTAAAACCTATCTCCTGTTGTCAATAAGTGTATTTGTACCTGGCTCATCTGTTAGCCTATTCCTGAAGACTGGTTAGCATGAATCACTTCTTAAGAGCTTGGTCACCTCTGGGTATTGTTTTCAAACTAAAGACATGATCCCTGAGTGAGGGGGGTTCACCAAATTAATAAACACCTATAAGGACCTTGTTAAAGTATAACTTTCAAAAATGTAAAATTATGAACCTCATGCAAATATAAAATGAACACATGAAATGAAAGAGACAATCAGTAGGCAAATGAGACCAGTTAAATGAGAATTTGAGGAACTTTCATAAGTATTCATAAGAAGTTTAATAAAGACATATTAGGAAAGACAATTGGACATAGTTTAAGCAGTTTAGTAAAGAAATGTTAGGAAAGACAATCGGACATAGTTTAAAGACCTAGAAAATAATAAACTGCAACAGTTGAGGTTTTGGTTTCCACAAGGCAAAAATTATGGGTTGCTTTACTGAGCTAAAAACTGCAGTTCCATCTTGTCCTTACAGAGTTGTATAAAAACACAGTTAGGAAGGGGTCAATCAAATGCAAGCCCACCACTGCACTGAAATAACATCTAATATTCTTTTTTTTTGCCTATTTCCAAATTTTATATACTTTTTCTTAAAACCTATTTAAGAACCCACCAAGCTTCCTTCTCAGATTTCTCTATTTTTAGAAATCTTTTTAGGAGAACCAAATCATCACAGTCACAGAGGAATTCTGGTTTGCCTGAATGTAGTGAATTCCAGATTGCTCTCTGGAGAAAACAACGAGAGAAGAAAAAGAGGGAGTGGGCTGGGAGGGAGAGAGAGAGAGATCGAGATCATATGCAAGATAGAAACTTTATTTTTTAACTTAGTTTATGTCAAAATGTTTTCTTCTACTTGTGTAATATTTAAAATTTAAAGTTAGGCAGTGTTTCTTCAATAAATTTGTCTGACATATATTGAAATATCTGAGTTGTCATTTCTTCATCTAGAAAACAGAATTTCAGGGACTTCAAAATATTTTGTTGGCAATAGATATGAATACTATGTTTAGTGTTTCTTTACTCTTTAATTTTTAATAATTAAATATTCTATACTGCCTCCTTGGAAGCCAGGATAGCTTGTTCCTTGGAGTTTTCTCTAACTCACCTTCTGATTTTCTGGGGCCCTTATGTGAGCCAGAGAAGCACCAACGTTGTTCTCCAGACATTTGACATACTAGTCAGTACTTCCATTTTGGATTTATGCTGCCTGTGATTTCTTGTTGTTTTCTACCACACATCCAGTTCATCTGATCTAGAGTTTTTCTGGGAAGGGAGTGTTAACTTACATTTTATGTTTAAATACAGGAACATGACCCCAGTAATAATGTAGTGTCTTCTGCAATCAGAATAGATCTTATTTTTATTTGTTTAGCCAGAGAGAAGCATTTTCTGGTTATAAAAGTAATCTCTAAGAAGAGAGGAAAAGAGGATTATGGGAAATCTTAAAGAAGTCTGAATTTACCCATGACTGCAGATCTGGTTATTAGCAATTGACAATTATTATGCTAAAGCTGAATCCTTTAAGATCCATCTTAAAGCCTAACTTCTTGTTTTTCCAGGAAAAAATTCCTATCCCAACCCTATAACATTTCTGCACAAGATCTGGTCTTCAGTTTCAAAGCCTAATACCCATATCTCTTATTAGACCTTAAAGTATATTGTTGGTCATCTTATTATCTTTATGTGTCTTCATCAATATTTTAAAATCCTAAAATGCAGGGATGCAGGCTTTCTCTTAGGAACTGAACAGAGAATAATTGCCAAAGGTGAACTACCTAGGATAACTTAGGAACTAGGAACTAAGTTCCTAGGAACTAAGGATCCTTCGAACTAAGGCATTTACTGACATGATTTACTATAATCTAGTCCTAGGGAATATTTTGAAGTAAGGAAAAAAGAAAATTTCTTGAATTTGTCATAATATTGCCAAAGTATTTTCATGTTGCCTTTTGGTCACTAAAACTGCAACTGAGTTGTTGATTATGGCTAAATATTTCTTCTCAGCTGCATTAAAACCCACTCACACTAATTATATTTCACCACCATAAGATTATACTCTCTATAACATAAAGTGGGGACTGAATAAATTAGTCAAATAAATTCATATTACTACTTGCTATGGAGTTACCCCTCCAAGGAAGTAAAGGGTTTAAACCATTAAAAATATCCTCTCAATGCTCCATAGGAGGCCTATAACCATATACTCGATAACCCAAGGGAGATTATTTCTCTGCTTATGATGGCAGATTGAATGATCCCACCATGTTTGGATTGGGGAGTTGGGTGACTGGAAATCTCTATTTAAAGTCATTGATTAGGGGCGCCTGGGTGGCTCAGTGGATTAAGCCTCTGCCTTCGGCTCAGGTCATGATCTCAGGGTCCTGGGATCGGGTCCCGCATCGGGCTCTCTGCTCAGCGGGGAGCCTGCTTCCCTCTATCTCCCTCTCTGCCTGCCTCTCCATCTGCTTGTGATCTTTCTCTGTTAAATAAATAAATAAAATATTTAAAAAAAAAAGACTATAAAAAAATAAAGTCATTGATTAATTATAATTTTCCTACTTGGTTACATTCATTTGAAATGCTGAACAGAAATGTTCTGAGTTTTTAAATTTGTTTTATTGACAAATGTATATTTATCACTTTGTTTCCTCCCTTTGAATTTTAACATTCTTTTTTTTTTTTTTTAAGATTTTGTTTATTTATTTGAGTGACAGAGATCACAAGTAGGCAGAGAGGCAGGCAGAGAGAGAGGGGAAAGCAGGCTCCCTGCTGAGCAGAGAGCCTGATTTAGGGCTCGATCCCAGGACCCTGGGATCATGACCTGAGCTGAAGACAGAGGCTTTAACCCACTGAGCCACCCAGATGCCCTGATTTTAACATTCTTTCTATGTCCATATTAATTTAGATACTTTTCTAGTATGAATCACATTACTGCACAGTAACTGGTCTTTGTCCTATAGAATACCTTTTCTTTTCCCTGGTTAATTCCTATAAGTCATAACACTACTTAGTGGAACACTTTACTTTGGTTCCAGACTTTTACCTTATTAGCTCAGCAATCAGCTACTAATATTCTAGAGCTTAAGTTTTCACAGCCTCTATATCCAAGAATGTCTGACCAAATTCAGATTTAGATCTCTCCTTCTGATGAGCTTTAGCCCTTAATCTACTCCCCAAATATGAAGACTAACAAGTTACTTGGAATTAGAACCCATGTGTATATTTGTGAATTGGCCTACTCATTAAAATTTATTCATAACCTCAATATTAACATGACTGACACTTTCCTGGTCATTTGCTGATATGTACAAAATAGTAAAAAAGTTAAGTTGCTTGACACACACATTCCCAACTGAGGTTGAATAAGGCAATACTGCCTTTTGTTTCAGTCCTCATACAGAGATGACCAACTGTGGAGATGGTAGGGAACACTGCCATGTAGTTTTGCAATTCTACCTCAGGGCCAGTTGAGTGAGGTTTAAATCCCAGCTCTGGTTTCCCGTTGGGAGCACTCATTTAATACTTCTGAATCTTATTTTCTCTTTAGCAGAATCAATAAAGTAGAATCTGCCGGAATGAGTTGTTTTTAGGA
Source organism: Mustela nigripes (assembly GCF_022355385.1). Taxonomy (NCBI): domain Eukaryota; kingdom Metazoa; phylum Chordata; class Mammalia; order Carnivora; family Mustelidae; genus Mustela; species Mustela nigripes. The sequence continues at coordinate 44,200,135 of NC_081563.1, read as the reverse complement.
TTTAACATTATAATCTATGTTAGGCAGATACATAGATAGAGAGACAGATGATAGAAATTTCCTTTGTGAACAATGGTTTGGCTTTCACTAATTCATGGTTCACAGTAAGTTTACAGTACATGATTACCACAAATAATGAAAATCAACTATATATAGGTTGAGTCTAATCAAAATTAGTTAAAGATAATTTTTAACAGGGAGTCCTTTGTCATCTCAGAGCAATACAGACTAGAAAACACAAGACAGAAACTTAAATCTATTATCAGTGTTAAGACAATTCAGTAAGGTGGCTAGATAAAAAAAGAATATATAAAAAATACTCTTTATGTATATCAATATTATGATCTAAAACTATTTTATTGATTCAACAATTGGTAGATTTTTTTTTTTTTTTTTCAGGAAATAGCAGTAGCTAGTTAGATCTTCACTCCCCTCAAAACTATCCAGGCAAGTCTAACAGATTTGGTTGGAAAGGAAACAATAAGTCCTTTTCAGATTCAGATATTGTATTACTTACTTGGACAATCAAAACAAGAATAACACAGAACACATCTCACTACATCTCTTCCTCTACAGGATAACACCAGAACAAAAGCAGACAGATGACAAGGTGACATGAGGGTCGGACCCTTTGTTGCTGAGGAACTGGTTGAATGCAGTGGCTAACATGTTTGCAGCTATAACATAAGGATGAGAACAAAGTCAAAATCCTCATGGCTTGTCAGAATCTGGGAGAGGATGAGAAACTATCTCAAAGATTGTTTCTGTGAGATAGATAGGTATCAACAACTCAAAAGACTCATATGTTCTAATGTTCCCGGAAGACCAAATCTACTAAGATTTGCTATGATTGAGCCTTCTTCATGTGGTCTCTGTCGATTTGTGCAAAATAATCAGGACACAAGCCTGGGTCCATTTCTACCACCCCATGGTATATAACAAGAAAATTACGTCTCAAAAGAAGTTTTGAAAAAGGTACAAGCAGTTATCAGCTATCACTCAAAGAATTGTCAGTTACATGACAATTCTCAAAACAGGATACACTCTGAACAGTATCTAACTCAAAAGGCTCACTCCAAATTGGACATAATGGCATTCCAGTGGAAAGACCAAATTAGCTGGGTCATTCCACAGACAGGTCCATTAAGGAATACAAAGGGAACAAGACTCTACATCTCATGTGCTACTACAAAGCTGGGCTTCCTTTTCTTGGGATTCTCTTACCTCATTTGTGTTAAGGCACTGGGGTTCCTTAAAGCTTTTCAAGCCTTATCACATATCTTAAATACTATGTATTTAAGTAGATAATCTATATTTCTGATATCCCTTTTACTAATCAACAACCTTTTTGGCCATTTCCATAGCAATATGTGAAGTGATCAAGTAATACCTTTGAGTATATATTTATGATAAGTATATTATAAATGTTATAAACCTGTCATAGGGTAAAGATGAAAATTAATATACACCAAAGGTACAAACACATACATACACACACACCCTCCACAAGTGCATCACACTGTTTCTACTTGAATACACTGAAGGGAAATTATCAAAGAGCCACATGAGAAACAAAAAGAAACACCTAGACAGACTATGTGTAATAGAAGAAAAGATCCCATTTCCCAAAGCAATTTAAAAAAATTAAAATTAAGATGAACATATAGCCCAAGAATTTGCTGGTTAAGAAGTGGACAAGTTCAAGATAAAGAATAACTTTAAATGTTGCTGAAGGATTTACAAGGAGACTTAAAAGTATATCTTGTTCTTGAATAGGAATATTAAATATCATGAAATCAATCTATGAAATTATTATGATTTCAATAAACATACCAATGGCATATAGACAAGATAATTTTAATCATTATATTTTAAAAATTAGGGGTGCCTGGGTGGCTCAGTGGATTAAGCCGCTGCCTTCGGCTCGGGTCATGATCTCAGTGTCCTGGGATCAAGCCCCAAATCGGGCTCTCTGCTCAGCGGGGAGCCTGCTTCCCCTTCTCTCTCTGCTTGACTCTCTGCCTACTTCTGATCTCTCTCTCTCTGTCAAATAAATAAATAAAATCTTTGAAAAAAAATAAAAATTAAAAAAATTTAAATTCAGGAAAATTAAAAAGAAGTATAATGGGGGATAGTCCTTTAGATATTTAACTATATCTTCTAAATGAAACAGTGAAGTATTAGCACATTAATAGAGAGATCAATGGAATAGACCTAAAAGTTTAGAAATAGGAAAATGTATATAGTATGATAAACTTAATATTTGAAATCATAGTTGGAAAATGGAAGATTAATAAATTTAATTGGGACAACTGGTTAACTAAGTAGATATATCCTTTCTCACCAATTTATATAAAAATAAATTCCAGGTGTGCTAAGAAATTAAATGTGAAAAATAAAGTAAAAGAAGAAACTTTAGAAAAATTTCATTTTGGAATGGAAAAGTTCTTTTTAATTATGGAATAAAAGAAATCACAAGAGAAAAAGAATCATGATTTTGACTATATAATTTTAAAACTATCCAATAGAGAAAAATGACAAAAAAGTAAGAAAACATGTCCAATTCCAGTTTCCAAAAGAAAATTGATTTTCTTAATAGTTAAAGATTTTCTATAAAGCAATAAGAACAAATAACAGCAACTCAAGTTAAAATGGGCAAAAGATTAAGACAGGTCCAAGAAATGCAAATACAAACAGGTCCGTAAGCATGTGAAAAAATGCTCAACCTTACTCAGAATAAGATAAATATAAGTTAAAACTATAAGTTTTTTAAATTAGCAAAGATGAAAATGTTTACAAATACACTGTGTTGATGAGGGTAGGGAAAATAGACACTTTTTTATATTTTTCTGGGACTGTAAAATGGTGCTATATTTATGGAAATTATGTGGCAATATCTATGGAAATTTGATGCAGAAGCAGCAATTCCACTTCCAGGAATTTGTTCCATAAGCATGCTTATATAAGTATATGCATATATTCACTGCAACATTCTTTGTAATAGAACAATATAAAAAATACTAAATACTACCTCTGATTAACTCAGTTACTGTATATCTACATAATAGAAGAATTTGCTTTAAAAAACAAAGGAGGTCATCACGTATGGATACAGAATCATCCTCAGAATATATGCTAAGTAAGAAAACCAAAGTACAGAAGAGTATGTTATTTGTTAAAAAGAAAAAAAAAAAAAAAGAAACACACATGAACTCTTGTCTATATGCAGTGAATGTCTTTGAACATGGACATAAGAATCTACTGGCTCCTGTAGAAGGAGAGTCATTTGCTGGAAGAACCATTTGAGGGGAGATTTTATTTTATATCTTCATCTACCTTGCGCTATTATATATCTATTCAAAGAAAAATAATACCTATTTTAAATAGTTCAAAAGAATATGTGGAGATTCATCAGGCTACCTCTCATGGAAATAAGATGCCAAGAGGAAAATGGAGATTTGAAGTCTAGAGAACCAGGGTATCTAGCTTAGGTAACTACCAATCAGGAGTAGAGCCAGAAAACTGAACAAAAAGGAAGTTTAAGAGCTAAATCAAAAAATACCAACTGTCTGCTCCAGCATCAGCCAACCTTATTTTAGGCAACATATATGGCTGTCTCCAGGGTGTGACTCAGCCTGCCTTGGCAATTTGAAAATCATTTTAATAATCTCCTTAAACTTTAAAGCAGTAAAATCAATAGCATTTACTGTATCTGATTAATCCGTTTCCACTCACCATCTACTGGCACAGATGTTTTCAAACTAATTTTAGCATACTTTTTTTAAATAAAATATTGTGCTGCATCTTAATATCTATATAAATAAAATGAAGCTATTCTGCTTCACTGAGGGAAGGTGGTAGAAACCCACCAATCCATCTACTCAAAGCTCCTTATTCAAACACCACTCTCAGCAGCCCACCAACCTTTATTTCACTGAATACAGCTTGAAAATCTTTGTTTCAAGGAGGCAAAAAAAAAAAAAAAAAAAAAAGTAAAGATAAAGATAAATAGACATTTGGAGTCGGTAACAAGGATTCTCCTACATCTAGCAAGATAGGCTATGGGTAGTTCAACATTTTTTGTTTGTTTATGTTTTAGCAGAGCAGTGATCAATAAGGACAAGTTTCTAGAACTCTGGAGGTTTCTCATAGGACTGTTCCTGTCTTAGGGTTCTTAACTTTTATCTCCATTTAATATTTGGCCATGACTTGGGCTAGAAAAAATAGATTGGGCTATCTACTACTAGCATCTATCAGGTCTGCCCAACTACAAATCTGGGGTTTATACTTAATACCAGTGTCTTTCCTTTCCTTTATCAATCTGTCACCAAGACCTGCTAATTTTATCTCCTCAAAGTGTCTCTAGTCCATGAATTTATAACCTTGGTGGCACAGCTTTTAAAAATACTGATACTTCAGTTTAAATTTTGATTGAAATGGTCTGGGGCAGGGTGAGGGGGTGCACTAGACATCAGGACTTTTGTAAGATCCTTAGGTGTTCTAATGTGAAGCTGAAACCGAGAACCAAGCACTGGCCCGTCTGTCTCTTCACTTCCTTTATCACTTTACTTCAGGCTGCCGCAATCTCTCACACATTACTAAACCATTAAAACCAGTTAGGCTCCTGGTTTCCAATATTATTCATTTTAAATTTATCCTTTCCACAGCTGCACAGTAGCTATAGATATTTGACCTTTCTCTACCTTAAAAAAAAAAAAAAAAGTCTCATTGGGAGATGGAAAGGAGAAGTGACTTGGGGGAAATCAGAGGGGGAGAAAAACCATGATAGACTGCGGCCTCTGAGAAAAAATCTGAGGGTTTTGGAGGGGTAGGGGGTGGTGGGGTTGGGTGAGCCTGGTGGTGGGTATTATGGAGGGCACGTATTGCATGGAGCACTGGGTGTGGTGCATAAACAATGAATGCTGGAACACTGAAAAGAAATAAAATAAAATAAAATAAAATAAAATAAAATAAAATAAAATAAAATAAGATGGAAAAAAAAAGAAATTGAGGAAGACACAAAAATATGGAAGAGCATTCCATGCTCATGGGTGGGAAGAATAAACATTGTTAAAATGTCAAAAAAAAAAAAATCTCTCCCTGACTACCCAACAATAAAGAATAAATTCTAAGCTCTTTTAACAACCTCTACAGAAACTTCCATTATGTGCTTCCTATCCGATGACACGTGGCTTCCTTTCTTGTCATTGATTTTCAGTATAATATAGAATTATTGAAATTATTATCTTATGATGTACACATTGTTTTGCTTTCCCTTCTGCCCAGAATAATTTCCTCATCTTGCTAACTAGCAATCTAGTAGACTTATCTACTAGTTTACAGTCACATAATTTTCTTCTCCAGTAAACCTTTAACTCTCTCAGGCAAGGTGATGTTGCTCTTCCCATGATACCCAAAGTTACTATCCTCATTTCCTTTAGTATGTCTTTTTATGCTCTTTATGTTTTTCCTTCAATAGGATCTAAGCTCCTTGTCCCCATGCAGAGTTTGGTTCAACCCTTGACATCACTGAGGCTGATGGGAAATGCAATAATTAATAAAATGAATATTTATAGTCTACTTGCTCACAATACTGAGGAACATATACATAAAAAAGTAACAGAATTGGATAAATGCAATTGTAGCCATATGAATACATAGGAATACAGTAAAACAGGAATGTAGGGGAAGCAATTTACTGCATGGAGTATGGAAGGAGAGGGGGTGGGGGTATGGGAATGTTCACATTAAGAGGTGACTAGGAGATCAGCATCTATCTAAAACAAAATCCACTGCAACAATTGCAGTTAAAATACATTTGTTTTCACCAGACCCATGAAGTCTTAATGACAGCTCCTTTTAATCTGTATTAGGATGTTTTTGCTTTTCAGATTATCAGTTACAGGAACTGTGTTTTCATTTTATAGGCAGATTTTGTTAGAAAATTTTAAATTGGCAATATACAGTAATGATATCTGGTTATGCTTTGCATATGGTAAATGCCCTAAAATATAAGTACTTTCTTTGGCCCTTACCTATGTAATAGTCATAACACTATAAATAATACTGTTTGACTCTATGGACCTCTATGTGGGCAGGGAGGGGAGAATGAGCTCTTCTGCAGTTTTTCCCTGGCATCAGGTTGCACTTATTATTAACATTTTCTCTCTAGTATACATTTCTAACCTTCCAGCAGCCTAGTCACTAAACTGAATAAAATTCTGAATAAAATAACCAAATCAAAGTACTTGAGAAATCTAGACAGTTGATGGGTGACAGTGGCTCATGTCTGTCACATTTCTGTTTTTCCTTTAAACATCTCCTTTAGCTTGAATATTCACTATAAAACCACTTGCATTAATTGGATTTTATCTATAGTTCTAGCATACTGAAAATGTAATGTCTAATAGCAAATATATTTTCACAAAATTATTATGTAACCAGACAATTGATTGTCTTATAGAGTTCATCTTAAAATGATTCTACATAAACTGTGTGAGAAGTGAAGGTAAAGAGTATATGGTATTGCATTTTCAGAGAACATTCGCTTAAAATAATCTCCCTGGGAATAATTTAAGATTTTAAAATTTACATTAAATCTTTCAGGTCAGAAGGGCAACATTTAGTGCACTAAACAATTACTTCCTCACTAATTTTCTCCCTTAAGCATTTCCTTACTGACCTAAATGTACTCACACACTGTTATAAAGCTTTTAGTAACATGTATGTGGAAATTCTAGAATTTTTCTTTAGCATGAAAATGTCCCACTTTATAGATACTGTTTCTTTTCCTTCACATTCACTGTTTCTTTGGCTTCACATTAGAAGCTTCTTTTCCTTCCTCTACACCTCTATCCACTGATGTAAGAGAATGCCAAAAAAAAAAAAAAAAAAAAAAAAACCTCAAGCCCCTTATTTTGGCTCAATAGAGTCTGTGAACAATGATATTATCTTGTGATAGAATTCAGCAACATAATGCTAATCAAAGACAGGCATATCTCTTCCCCATGATGAAGGGCAACATCAAGAGATTCTTGCTTGTGAATGACCAGGTTTAGCACTGAGTAAGATTAGAACTAATGAAAGAAATTACCTAGAACAAGAGTTTCTAGAGAGATAACACTTGTATTTGCTTATCTCTGTTTGAAATCATGGAAGTTGGCATGTCTAGCTGGATGGACGCCTATTGCTGGCAAGTCTTCCAAAGCATGGAACAATAAGGGTTTCTTTTTTTTCCTATCTGCCTAGTTATCTACTGTGCTTTAACAGTAAGGTTGAATACAGGATAAATTTCTCAAATTACTTCAATTACAGCAATGGTTTCCAACTTCTGTTCCTCTTTGTCATACATGACTGTTGACACTCATGTGATTTGGGCCACTCTGTTACATTCCCAAGGTTGTCTGTAATTCCAAGTTCAATTCTCCCTCCTCCACTGAAAAAAGCCAGGGATTGAAGTAGATGTACTTTAATGGAAACTATTCATTTCCATAAAATAAAAATCACAGAAGAAATCCGAAGTGGGGGAAAGACATGGAAGAGAGGGATATGGATATCATGTGCCTAATGAAAATAAAATAAGAAGTTTTAAACATATATTAAATTATAAATACACCATATTAACAAAATGAAAGATAAAATTCCTATGATTATTTCAATGAATACAGAAAAAGCAAGACAAAATATAACACCCATTTATGATAAAAACTCTCAATAAACTGGGTTTAGAGGGATTGTACCTTAACATGATAAAGGCCATAAATGACAAACCTCCATCTAATATTATACTCAATGCTGAAAAAAGGAAAGCTTTCATCTTATATCGAATATAAGATAAGGATGTCCATTCTCCTCACTTTTATTCAACATAATACTCAAGTTCTAATCACATCAATCAGACAAGAAACAGAAATAAAGGGAATTTAAATTGGGAAGGAAGAAGTAAAACTGTCATTATTTGCAGATGACATTATACTACACACAGAAATCCCTAAAGATTCTACCAAAAAACTATTAGAACTAATAAATGAATTCAGTAAAGTCATAGGATACAAATTAACATACAGAAATCCATTGCATTTCTGTACACTAATACCAAGCTCTTAGAAGCATAAATTCTGAAAACAATCCCATTTACTATTACATCAAATAGAACAAGATATTTAGGAATAAATTTAACCTAGGAGGTGAAAGACCTATACACTGAAAACTGTAAGAAGATGATAAAAGAAACTGTGGATGACACAAATGGAAAAACATTCCAAGTTCATGGATTGGAAAAATTAATATTGTTAAAATGTACCTGCTACCCAAAGCAATCTACAGATTCAACTTAATCCCTATTAAAAATTAAAGGAGAGCTAATAATTCTAAAATTTGTATAGAACTACCAGAGACCCTGAAAAGCCAGAGGAATCTTGAGAAAAACAAAACAAACTAGAAGTATCAAATCCCTGATTTCAAACTATATTACAAAGCTATAGTAGTAAAAACTATATGGTACTAGCACAAAAACAGACACACAAATCAAATAGAGAGCCCAGAAATAAACTGACACATATATGGCGAATTAATTTACAACAAAGGAGTCAATAATATACAATGGGGAAAGGATAGTCTCTTCATAATAAGTGGTGTTAGGAAAACTAGACAGCCACATGCAAAAGAATGAAACTGGACGACTGTCTTATGCCATACACAAAAATTAAGTCAAAATGGATTAAACACTTGAACATAAAAAGCCAGAAACCATAAAACTCCTAGAAGAAAACACAGACAGTAAGTTCTTTGACATTGCTCTTGCAATGTTTTTTTGGATCTGACTCCAAAGACAAGAAAATATAAACAAGTGTGATTACATCATTAAAAGGTTCTACACAGCAAAGTAAATGGTCAACAAAACAAAAAGTCAACCTACTGAATGGGAAAAGATACTTGGAAGTTGTATATCCAATACGAGTTAATATTCAAAATCTACTTAAAAAACCCCAGCAACTTGGGACACCTGAGTAGCTCAGTCGGTTAAGTGTCTGCCTTCAACTCAGGTCATGGTTCCAGGATCCTGGGATCAAGTCCCACATCAGGCTCCTTGCTCAACAGGGAAACTGATTCTCCCTCTGCCTACTCCTCCCTCTACTTGTGCTCTCTCTCACTCTGACAAATAAATAAAATCTTACCAAAAAACTCACAAAAACCCATGTAACTTAATAACATGAAAACAAACCACCCAATTAAAAAAAAGGACATATGATCTGAAGAGAAATTTTTTTTAAAAAAAGATATATAGATGGCCAATGGGCAAATAAAAAAGTGCTCAACATCAATAGGAAAATGAAAATCAAAACCACAATGAGACATCATCTGACACCTGCAAAACTGGCTATTATCAAAAAGACAAAATAACAAGTGATGGTGAGGATGTAGAGAAAAGGGAACACTTGTGCAGTGTTGGTAGGAATATAAATTGGTACAGTCACTATGGAAAACAGTATGGAAGTTTGTCAAAAAATCAAAAATAGAATTACCCATATAATCCAGCAATTCCACTTCTGTGTATCTGAAGAAATGAAAATACTAATTCAAAAAAATATATGCACCCTCATGTTCATTGCTGCATTATAGCCTAGATATGGAAACAAACTAAGAACCACTGATAAATGAAAAAAGGAAACATGATTTATATATATGTATAATATATATATATATAACATATATAATATTTATATATATGGCATTGGTAGATATTATACTATATACATATTATATTTATGTATGGTATATGTGAATACACATATACAATGGAATACTACTCAGCCATTAAAAATGAAATCTTGCCATTTGCAATAACATGGATGGACCTTGAAAGTATTATTTTAAATAAAGTAAGTCCAATAGAAAAACACAAACACCACATTATCTCACTTATAAATCTAAAAAACAAAATAAACAAAACTCATAGATTCAGAGAACAGACTGGCAGTTTTCAGATGAGAGGGACATTGGGGGTTTGGCAAAATGGGAGAAGGGAGTCAAGAGGTATAAATTTCCTGTTAAAAAATAAATAAGTCAGTAAACATGTGTTGGAGAGGATGTGGAGAAAGGAGAACCCTCTTACACTGTTGGTGGGAATGCAAGTTGGTGCAGCCACTTTGGAAAACAGTGTGGAGTTTCCTTAAGAAATTAAAAATTGAGCTTCCCTATGACCCTCAATTGCATTGCTGGGTATTTACCCCAAATATACTGATGTAGTGAAAAGAAGGGCCATCTGTACCCCAATGTTCATAGGAGCAATGGCCACAGTTGCTAAACTGTGGAAAGAACTAAGTAGCCCTTTAATGGACGAATGGATAAAGCATATATGGTTCATATATACAATGGAGTATTATGCCCCCATCAGAAAGGATGAATACCCAACTTTTGTATCAACATGGACAGGATTGGAGAGATTATGCTGAGTGAAATAAGTCAAGCAGAGAGAGTCAATTATTATATGGTTTCACTTACTTGTGGAGCATAAGGAATATCACAGAAGACATTGGGAGATGGAGAGGAGATGTGGGTGGGGGGAAATCGGAGGGGGAGACAAACCATGAGAGACCATGGACTCTGAGAAACAAACTGAGGATTTTGGAGGATAGGGGGGTTGGGGGCTGGGTGAGCCTGGTGGTGGTTATTAAGGAGGGCAGGTATTGCACGGAGTACTGGGTGAGGTGCATAAACAATGAACTCTGGAACACTGAAAACAAATAAAACAAAATGGAAAAAAAAAAAAAGAAAAAAAAGGAAAGCTTAAAAAAACTTAAAAATAATAAGTCCTGGGGTACCTGGGTGGCTTAGTCAGTTAAGCATCCAATTCTTGATTTTGTCTCAGGTCATGATCTCAGGGTCCTGGGATCAAGCCCCATGTCAAGCTCTGCACTCAGCAGGGGGTTCTACCTGAGGATTCTCTCCCTCTCCTCTGACCCTCCCCCCACTCATGTGCACATGTATGCTCTCTTTCTAAAATTAATAAATAAATTTTTAAAATAAAATAAATAAGTCATGAGGATTTAATATACAGTTTTGGTGACTATAGTCAATAATATTGTATTGCAAATTATGAAACTTTGCATGGGAAAACTAGACATATTGTGGTGATCATTTTGTAGTGTAACCAAATATTGAATCGTTATATTGTACATCTGAAACTAATAAAATAGTATGCACCAGTTGTACCTCAGTTAAAAAGAGCAGAAAAATAAAGAAGAGAAAAATCTTTTCAAGATCCATCAGTAGACTTGACACAGATGAAGATAGAATCAATGAACTTGAAAATATGTTGGCAGAAATTATACAAAACTAGAACTTGAAGAGGACAAAACATTAGGGAGGAACAGATCAGAGCATTCCAGAGCCATGAAATAATATAAAATCACCTAAGATATATGTGATTTGACTCCCTTAAGAGAAATAGAAAAAAAGGGGGGGTGCAGAATAAATAATGTGAATAAATAATGGCAATGAATTTTCCAAAACTAAAGAGACACTCTAAACCACAGATTTGAGATCTGGGAACACCAAACTGAATAAAGCCCAGAAAAACTCACAGCATGCAAATAATATTCAAATTGATGAAAATTAAAGATAAAGTCAGAGAAAATAAGAATGAACTATGAATGCATTCTGTCATTTAGATGAGTGTCAAATGCATTATTCCAAGTAAAAGAAGCCACACTCAAATGGCTACATACTGTGTAATTCTTTTTAAATTTTTTTTTAAAAGACTTTATTTATTTATCAGAGAGAGAGCGGGAGAGAGCAAGCACAGGCAGACAGAATGGCAGGCAGAGGCAGAGGGAGAAGCAGGCTCCCTGCTGAGCAAGGAGCCCGATGTGGGACTCGATCCCAGGACGCTGGGATCATGACCTGAGCCGAAGGCAGCTGCTTAACCAACTGAGCCACCCAGGCGTCCCTGTAATTCTTTTTATATGGCATTTTCAAATCCATGCCACTATTCTAAGTAGTGAAAACATAACAGTGGTTTCCAGGTGCAATGGTGTTGACCAGAGAAGGGCAGTAGGGAATTTGTGTGGGTGATGGAACTGGTATATGTATTAATTATGGTTGTGATTGCATGACTGTATGCACTTGTCAAACTTGTAGAATTGTGCACTAAAAAGGGTGAATATTACTGTATGTAAATTATACCTTAAAAAAAAAAACTATGGATAGGCATGGAAAAACTGAAGAAAAAAATGGCTTCATGGAAGTGGTAGAATTTGAATCCAATCTTTACAAATTTATGTGATTAGTATGAGAGCTTGGTATTATTTAATGGAAAATATGCCTAGGGGATGAAAAGAGTGCTTAGGGATAATCTTACTACATTTAAACTCCTTCTTTTGCACTTAACCACAATATGGGCAACCTAGCCACAGTCAAGGAACCATTACTAGGGATTATGCAATCCAAATAATTTATTTTATAAGTGAGTAAAGTGAGTTCTGGAGAGGTGAAATAATTTCCCTGGTGTACAATATGAACAGGGAGCTGGTACTGAGATTCTGCTTGAAATTCCTGACTCTATGTCATTAAGTAGCTAAATTTAAAATCAAAGGCCTCTAAATCATGGTGGCATCAAAACACCTTAGCATTTCTTTTTGGTTTTGTATTAGCCACCTACCACTTTGGGAATGCTACATTTTAATTCTAATGCTGATGTGTCTAAGAAACCCTCTTGAAGAAGCTGCAATGTCCTAGTTGCTTCTAACATGCTTTAGTAAAATTAGCATTACAAATGCAGATTTTAATAAATTTCTTACCTAAAATCACTACAGCTTACACATTGTCAGTAGGAAGTACAGATTTTACCTTGTAAAGTATGGAATACCCTAGCACACTGAGCCCCAAATTACTTTCATCAGGCATAGAAAAGACAGTTGGCCATTTACATATGGGGATTTGAAAGAAGGGAGATAGCTTATTGCTATAACCGTATCTTCTAAATAGCAGCACAGCCTCTGTGCTCCTGAGAATGAGAATTCTGTGAATTGTGTGACTAAGATTTCCTTTCAATATTGCTAGCTGCTTTCTTATAACAGGATAATGCTATATAACTTGTTGTCTTATCTTTTTTTTTTGTCCAGAGTCTGAGTGTTCTATGCATCTAAGCTATTCTATGGATATCTGATTTGCAATCTTGTTTTAACTGCCAGCTTCTTGGCTCTCTGTGAGCCTGGCTCACTCCCTTTGATTTGAAAGACAGAGTGACTGCGAAGCTCAATAAACCTTCGTTCAAATTGTGGCATAGTGTTTATAAACTTGGATTAGGTTTATTTCAATAACTTATGTAATAGTTAGTGAACTTATATATCTGTATCTATATCTATATCTATATGTTACTGAAATTGTATAAAATAGGATAGTAATATTTCATAAAGCTTCTTGAAGGTTTACTTAAATAAGGATGCCATCTGCTGACACAGAGTAGGCCCTCTAGATGTTAGTTCTCTCTGGCTCCTTGTCTTGGATCTCTTTATATATTCATAGACCATCTTTGTGTTTCTGGTGCTGTGCTTCTATACCTTCCCCTAATTGTCTTCTATTTGCTTTTCCAGACCAATTCCTACACTTTTTCCAGACTTATTTCTATACTTCTATCTGCTTCTCCCACCAGCCCTGGGATATTCATTAATGAGTCACTTTACCCTTTTATTACACATTAAGCTTGTCCAATGGGAGTCTCTAGTAGGAGACTGGAGATTGGAATGAACATGAAGTCAGGGTATTTTCCTCAGGTCCTTCCTCGACAGGTCACAATAAGTTGACCATGTATTTCTACCAAAGCCGCAGCTGGAATACTGCACTATATATTCTCAATGTTGTCATTTTAAATCTTGCCCATATTTTTTTAAACAGTACCTTTGGCTTTATATTTTTAAAGATTTATTTATATATTTGAGAGAGAGAGAGAGCACACATGCACACGTGAGGCTGGGTAAATTGGGTGAGGGGCAGTGGAGAGAACCTTCAAGCAGACTCTCTGCTGAGCCCTCTGTAGGTCTCAATCTCATCATGACTTGAGCCAAAACGAAGAATCAGAAGCTTATTTCATTTTTTCCTCTCTTCCACTATGATCCCTGCTTGAAAAAAAATGAAACAAGAAGAAACCAGAGAGGGAGACAAACCATAAGAGACTCTTAAACTCATGAAACAAACTGAGGGTTGCTGGAGTGGCGGGAGGGTGGGAGGGATGGGCATGTGCTATGGTGAGCACTGTGAATTGTGTTAAGACTGATGAATTACAGACCTGTACCCCTGAAACAAATGATACATTATATGTTAAAAATAATATGGAGGGCACGTAGTGCATGGAGCACTGGGCGTGGTGCATAAACAATGAATTCTGTTATGCTGAAAAGAAATTTTAATAAATAAATAAACAAATAAATAAAAGGCTTAACTGATGGAGCCACCCAGGTTTCCCTAAATAGTAACTTTTAAAACTGTCCTCTATATATCTAACTTTAATCTAGATCTTGCCTGCTACTTAGGCATCATGGGCCTGAATAACTCAAATATGGTATTCTTTAAATGCTCAAACAATCTTTCATCCCTACTATCACGGTCAGGTTCATAAATATTCCAGGAAGCTACAAAGAGAAATAAAAAAACTACAGAGGAAGCAGAGCTCTATTGACCAACTTTGTCACTGTTCCATTAGGGATCAGACCTAATGAGGGAAGCAATAAGAAAATAGATCAGAATAATTAGAGACACATGCTTGATTTATGAATGAATGAATGAATGAGTGAATTTAAGTAATTTTTTCAAGTGAAACAGTATTTAAAAAGAGAAAGAAAGATAGACCATCCCACATTAGCAAATTTGAGAAGTACCAAGAAAGGGAGATATTACTTATTGTAATATAATATGAAATGATAGGAAATTAGAACAGTTATTTCTGAGGTGATTCTCAGAATAGGTTTCTTAATGAAGATCTTCCAAATGCTGGGAGAGAGTGTGATGATTATATATTTCAAGGGAAAAAGTTATCCTTAAATATACCTAAGAATATTTCTTAAAATGCTGTCTCTAAAAGCATGTGACATAGCTTTCCAGAAGACAATTCAATAGACCAGGGAAACATATTATATAAATACTTTTTAATGTTAAGTCTTTGGTGATCACTGAAGAACTATCTTCATTATCACCAGTGAAGAGTAAACCATAGCTAAAAAATTTCCAGCCAGGAATATTTGAAAAGATGATGCCAAATTAAATGCATAAGAATATTAAAGCAACTTTAAAGGCCCCTGGCATATTGTCAATCTGTTTCTATAAAATTATTCATTTTATCTTTACTGAAAGTCTCCCTTTATAGGTAAGATAATGCCCATATCCCAGATTAAAGTGGGGAGAAATTGAAACCTATAGGTGGATGATTTATATCTACCCAATACTCAACCTGGAAATAAGGAAGATATAGCTATACAGGAAAGCATCACAACTTGCTGCTTTACTTCTCCTTTGCTAGTCAAAAAAATGGGTTTAAAAAAAAAAAACAAAAAGAAAACAGAATGTTTTTGTCTGTCTTTAAGTAGTATGGTTTTATTAGTTAAAGGCCAATATATGGCAATGAAAGATTTAAAAACAATTCACTTGCTTAAGAAATAGAGCTAATTTCTTGTTTATTTAACAGCATAGGGTATGTGTTGCAAATCAGTAGATATCCCTACTCAGTCAGTGGAGGGCCCTGATGGAAGCTCTGGCATCTTTAATATACAGCTTGTTTAATAGGTGGTTGTCCCAGAGAGATACATATCACTTCAATTTTCATTACTTGGGCTAAAATTTATCAATAAACCAGTGCAAACTTTACGGGGGCAAAGAAATGAAGTTCAGCCATGTAGACAAGAAAAAACTCAGGATGAATTTTTGTGGATAGCTATCTTTTTAGTTATGATCACTCCAAAAATATTAAGAGGTCATTGTCAGCAGTCCATTGCAATCCCCTTTACCCAGAAAGTTAAACCTTTGTGAAATGGGTATGGGGTTTACCACCATACCCAGACTTTACCACCAGAATGCATGGTCCAGAAAAGATCTTCCTAATTCCCGATGAGAAACATTGAAGATTCAGGATACACAAAATAATGTGTAAAATGGACATTTACCAATATTTTAGTTGACCAGATTTTTTAAATTTTCTTACTGTAATATAATACATAGTTTATTTCTTCTAAGCATTAGTATTCTAATCACAAGAATACTTAAATATGTCACTAATGCCCACCACTCAGATCTGTTTTACGAAATAACTGAATTCTATATGTGTTGAGCTTGACATATAAAGTCAAGAAAGTAATGGTTCTATTTCTCACTCTTTTAGACTAAGACATTTTGAGTTTTCCTTGCCTCTGTGCTTGATCCTTGTTGTTTTCTTCTCTTAGAGTAATCTCATCTCACATTTCAATCTTTACCACAAATCTATCCTGCCTATCATTCTTGGAAACCACCTCAGCTACCTCACCCTTGAAGCCTTCCTAGATTATCTCATGTGAACACACCATTCCCCGGTTTACCATTAACATTTTATTTGTAGCACTGGGGATATTCTCACCCCTTAGCTTGGATTAGAGTTTTTAGACTGCTTTTTATTTTCTAAAGTACAAAATAAGTTTTTAAACTGCTCTTTTTTTTTTTCTAAAGTACAAAATAAGTTTTAGAGTTCTCATCAAAATATTTCCTCAATGTTGAGGAACTTGAGTTGACTTTTGAAGGACAAGAATCATTTAGGTGGAGGATATGGATATAACAAGAATAGAAAGAATCAAGAGATGATATTAAAAGTAATCTGGTTTGGGGGCACCTGAGTGGCTCAATCAGTTAAGCATCTGACTCTTGACTCAGCTCAGGTCTTGATCTCAGTGTTGTGAATTGAACAAAATCTAGCTTTTTAAAATGGGAAGTGAGGGAATAATGCTGATAATCCATTATTAGTAAGCATTCATCACTACGAATCATTGAATAAACACTATCTGCTATGAGCAAGGCAATTATTAGGAAGTTAGTACATAAAGTTGTGAAATATATATGGTCTGTTTTAAAGAGGCTTATGTGATGATTTTTTTTTTTTTTTTCTCATAGTGGAAGAGGATTTGTACTAAACCATTCACATTCTCTCACCTCTCCCTGGAGATTAAGTCAGCATGTTTTTACATCACCTGATGAAAGTGGTGAATCTCATCTATGAGCATGAATTTTGTATTATCCTTGAAGTCAGAAGCATACCCTAATCTCTCTCCTATTTCTAACACTGTCTCTCCATTAAAAAGATAACCTTAATTCTTGGCTCTATACCCAGGTATATATACCCCTGGGGGTACATAAAGAAGTACCAGAGTAAAATGATAATTCAAAAAACAAGCGTATTTTTCTAAATGTTGGGTAATTTTAAATATTAATTTTTCATTCAAGTCCAGATACAATATGGAACAGAAAGTTAAAATAGTATATACTTTGAAACAAAATAATAGAATTCATAAAAATTGTATATTTGGGAAGGTATGTGCTATGATGAGTGCTGTGAAGTGTGTAAACCTGGCTATTCACAGACCTGTTCCACTGGGGCTAATAATACATTATATGTTAATAAAAAAATAAAAATTAAAAAAAATGTATATTTGTACCAGCTGTTTCATCTTTCTTCCTAGGAATCTTAGGTGACAAATCAACTCTCTGCTTCTCTTATGAATTCTTTGTTGGAAGGACTTGAGAATCCATATTTTAGTCAACTAACTGATTATTAGGCCTGTAAGTATTTAGTTTAGATTTGCTACCTCCAGTTGTCTGAACATGTCTCCATGTTAATAGGTGGTTCCTTGAGTAGAATAGTACGGAGCAATGGGAACAGACAGGTTAATTAGTAGTGGATTTGGGATCATGGGTTAAGGGTTGTGGTCTATACAGAGATATAATAAACTACTGGACACATCATCCTGGTCAAATTGGGTCAAGTCTGCTCACAATTCCATTTGTGAACAGAATACTAGGACATTATTTTTAGGTAACTGTAATTGTCCTTAAATTTTGAAGGTGTCTTCAGTGGCTCAATCCTTCAGAAAGTCAACGTAGGAAACTCAGGCCTAGTTCTCTTGTAATATCAAGTTATATCATTCTATCCATTTCAAAACCACCTTTATAAGGATTTAATATTATTTTTTGATGATGTTCCTTTATGTTAATATTGTCTAGAAACTTCTCACCACTTAGGATGCTGAAACAAATGGAAAAAGTTATGGTCTTATTCTTTGCCTATTTTCTTCCATTATTCAGAGGGGCTCTACTTCAAAGTTATGAATTGAGTGTTTATTTTCTGAGTGCAACCTGTTTCATTCTGACTGTGCTTCTCTGGACTTTGTGGGCCTTCTCAAGTATGAGAATTTGGTGGGATCTTCTAGAAATCATTGGCATAGACAATAATCAGGAAATCAGCACAAAGTATAGAATTTGATGCTGTCCACACCCAAAAGATAAGCTTGGTGTATAACAGAGGATAGCTAAAACTAGCCTGATAATCATAGTCATAGTCCAACTGTATTTTGGGGACATAATATTATAGTGGTTAAATGTGTGATCTTTAGTATTAAACATGACCAGGCTTAACTTTATGCTATGCCACTTAAAAAAAGTTTAATTTTGGGAAAATTACTTGAATAAATCAGTGCTGATCTTTTAAGGTTGTTGTCTTCAAATGAGATTGTATTTTATGATACCTGACTAGTCTCATTATTAATTATTATGTTAGTGCTTTGTTTTCACATATACTTTGTTTTCTTTACTTTTTACCAATTTCTACTTTGCAGGCTTAAATTTTGAAGAGCTTATTCTGAAAATTTTTACTTTCAGGTTCTAAAACTTTAAGTGTTCTGCTTAGCTAGAAGTCCTTGACCAACCTACTTTGACCAGCCTAATTGGGTACTAGTTTTTTATGCCTTCAAGTTTGGTTAGATATTTTGGATTCTGACATCAGCTTCATCCCATAATTTATAACCACACACTTTTTTCTTCATATTGTCCTTCGTTTTTTGTTCTCTCATCTGCACACCAGCCCAGCCACTTTATTCATCATGTGGGATGGCCTCTGATCTTTCCATAGCTATGCCATTCTGTACTTATATACAACTTAGGGACTGTTCCTTGACTGAGTTAATTCTATAACAATCCAGGGTCTTCTGGCTTTTTTAGGACTTCTCTTTCTTCAGAATAGAACAGTATACCTCAACAGGAGAAAAAAATAACATCTGACTTAAATTCATTAGTACTCTGACCTTCACTGATAGTCTTCAGGAATAAGATTTTCATCTCTCTTGGCACATGCCCCACTGATTTTATTCTGCATCCAGATTAAAATCTACAGACCTTTCTTCTCTTCAATGTTGATGTGATGGATTAAACCCAAGGCAAGACATCAGGTTGTTTAATGCCTTATTTGCCTGCTACTTCCTAAGAAGTCTCTACTCCACAATTTCTTCCAAAGTTTGGGGAAATTCAGGGTAGATCTTATACATTTTTTTAAAGCTTTTAGTTCTTTATTTGAGAGAGAGAGAGGACATGAGCTGGGGGATAGGGACAGAGGAAGAAGGAGAAGCAGACTCCCTGCTGAGCAGGAAGCCCAACATGGGGCTCAATCCCAGGAGACTATATCTTTACCTAAATTGAAGGCAGACAACCTACCAAACCACTCAGGTGCCCCTAGGGTAGATTTTATATGGATCAGAACAGCACAGAAAGTGAGGTGATAGTTGTTACTCATAATGAGATAACAATTATTTTGTGATCTAGCCCTTGATCATTGTCCAGAATAAATATTAAATACTTATTTCATTGAGAAGTAAAGAATGTCAGAGATTAGATAAGTGAAGACTGTTTAAGAGGGAATGGCACTCAAGGCCAATGAGAGCTGTAGGTCGAAGAATTTCTCTCCATTGTGATGTGATTTCAGAAGGCTAAAAAGCCCTTCCCCCATACTCTTGGCTAAAATATTCATCCTACTCCACTTCATATATCTATTATTTATACATCAAATTAATTTCTTGGAATATATTTCTCCTAATAAAGGCTTTCACTCTTTCAGATTTCATATAGTACTGAAAGGAGTAGCATAATGTTTATACCATTAGCATGTCTTTCTGATCTGCGAACGAATTGCTCTGTGCTCTCTTGTATGATGTCCAGTTGAAAGCAGGTAAAGACAGGCAGGGGAAAAGAGCATGAGAAGATTGGACATCTTATGTGAGCAGAAACCCGACTAGGGCAGGAAGGAATGGGACCACAGTAATGACAAGCTGGGCCTATTGCATCATTTGGGTGGTCAAAATGTCTTCATAGTCCAAGGGAAAATGGCACTATTTACCCATGTGCCCAGTCGGAGACTGCCATATATTGCCAGAGAAACTTTAATGATAGTAGGGGAGAGCTTATGGCAGTACTACTGGTTGGCATCATCTCAATAAAGATGCCAAAATATTCACCAAAGTATTCTTACTCTCCTTTCTTTCGTTGATTCATTCCTTGTGGATACCCCTCTGGTAGAGCTATACAGTTTCCTGACTTTTTCCACTTAACGGTGCACTGGTCATTTTGAGTTCTAATGCCAGGTTAATTGTGTCAAATGATTAGAACATTAGTCAGAATCCACTCAGGAGACAGAGTGCACAAATATTATTTCATGTGAGAGGATTTAATGTCAAGAATTATTAACTAGGTAGATAATTGTTAACTAGGTAACTGAAAAGGCAACAAGAAGACACTTAAAGTATTAAGGAAATAGCAATTATAAGAAAAAGCTTCCATCACTCAAGGTGAGATAAAAAGGGGAAAAGCTAGAATTATTTAAACTCAGAAACTTAAAATAGCTGAAAGTCCAACCACTGAGGAGGGATGCTACTCAGCTGGTACTGGCACCTCACATCTTGGAAAAGAGACCTCATAAGGTTGGGATCCAGATTTCTGAGTTACAGGTATTGGCCTCCTGGTACTAGTAGTGTCTCTGAGTGAGCACAATGGCTCATTCTAACTGTTGCAAAAAATCCGAACTGACCTTTCAATAAAGGCCCAGGACCTGATGGTTTCCTGGTGAGTTCTGCCAGACATTTAAAGAAGAATCGATACCAATCTTTCCCAAATTCTTAGAAAAAAGAAAAGAGAAAAGGACACTCTGAAAGTAATTATATGAGACCAACATCATCATCATACCATAGCCAAACAAATATAAGAAAAGAAAATTATAGGCCAATATCCCTAATGAACATAGATGCAAAAATCCTCAACAAAATAATAACAAGCCAAATTCAACAGCTCATTAAAAGGATTGTATACCATAATCAAGTGGGTTTTATCCTTCAATGCAAGGATTGTTCAAAATATGTAAGTCAATAAATATATTCACCACAGTAACAGAATGAATGGTAAAAAGAAAAGTCATATGATCTAAACATGTCAGATGAAAAAAATGAACTCCCTTTTATAACAAAAAAAACTTTCAAAAATTAGTTATAAAAGAATATCTCTCAACACAATAAAGGCCATATATTATAAGTCCAGAGCTAACATTATATTTGACAATGAAAAGATGAAAGCTTTTTCTCAAAGATCGGGTACAAAACAAGAATGCTGCCTCTTGCCACTTCTATTCGTTACAGTACTGGAAGTCCTAACAAGAGCAATTAGGCAAGAACAAGCAATAAAGACATCCAAATTATAAAAGAAGTATAAGAAGGAGAGAAGGAAGGAAGGAAGGAGAATGAAAGAGAGAAAAAAAGAAAAGAAAGAAGAAAAGAAAAGTGAAAAGAACTGTTGGTTCTGTTTGCAGATGACATGATATTTTAAAGAGAAAATCCTAAAGACTTGACCAAAAACTTCAAACTAATAATCCAATTCAGTAAAATTGCAGGATATGAAATCAATGTACAAAAAATCATTTGCATTTCTATATACTAATTCCAAACTGAAAAAGAGATTAAAACTAGCCCATTTAAAATAGCAACAACAAAACAAAATGTAAGAATAAATAGCTTTTACACTGAAAACTATAAGATATTAATGGAAAAAACTGAAGAAAACACAAATAAATGGAAAGATATTCCATACTTATGGATTAGAAGAATTAACATTATTAAAATATTCATAGTACCCCAATTAATCAACATATTAAATGTGATGCTTACCAAAATTCTAATGGCATTTTTCACAGAAATAGAAAAACAATTCTGAAATACTTATGAGACCTGAACAGCCAAAAAAAAATCTTGAACAAAAAGAACAAAATTGGAGGTATCACATTACTTGATTCCAAAATATGCTACAAAATATGTTACAAAATCTTTAGTAATCAATGGCCCTGGCATTAAAACAGACACACAAACCAATGGAACAGAATCAAGGGCCCAGAAATAAATCCATGATCAATCTGTCTGACAGAGTGGCCAAGAATATACAATGGGAAAAAAATAGCCTTTTCAATAAATGTTGCTAGGAAAACTGGTCTACCTTATGCACAAGAACAAAACTGGACCCTTATCTCACTCCATATATAAAAATCAACTCAAAATAGATAAAGGGCTTAAATATAACACCTGAAATCATAAAATTATTTGAAGGAAATATAGGGAGTTTCTTGAAACTGGTCTCAGCAACGATTTTCCTGCTAACCTCCAAAGGTATAGGCAAAAAAAACGAAAAGGAAACGAAAATCTAACTAACAACAAAAAGAAAAAAAAAAAAAAAAAAAAAATTGAATCAAACTAAAAAGCTTCTGCACAGAAAAGGAAGCAATCAACAGACTGAAGAGACAATGTATGGAATGGAAGAACATATCTGCTAACCATACATCTGATGATGAGTTAATATTCAAATTATAAAAGGAGTTCAAACAACTCAATAGCAAGAAAACAAATAGCCCAATTAAAAAGTGGGCAAAGGACCTGAACAGACATTTTCCCAAAGAAAACATATAGGGGCACCTGGGTGGCTCAGTGGGTTATGCCTCTGCCTTCGGCTCAGGTCATGATCCCAGGGTACTGGGATCGAGCCCAATGTTGGGCTCTCTGTTCAGTGGGGAGCCTGCTTCCCTCTCTCTCTTCCTGCCTCTCTTCCTGCCTCTCTGCCTACTTGTGATCTGTCTCTGTCAAATAAATAAAACCTTTAAAAAAAAAAAAAGAAAAAGAAAACATATAGACAGCCAACAGGTACATGAAAGGTGTTCAACATCACTAATTATCACAGAAATGCAAATCAAAATTGTAATGAGAAATCACCCCTCACCTGCTTTTTTGTTTGTTTGTTTTATGTCACAACTATTAGAATGGCTAGTATCAAAAAGATAAAAGATAAGTTTTGCTAAGGATGTAGAGGAAAAGAAGCAGTTGTACAATATTGGTGAAGATGTAAATTTGTACAGCCATTGTGGAAAACAATACGAAGATTCCTTAAAAAATCAAAAATAAAACTACCATATGACCCAGCAAATCTCATACCCAAAGAAAATGAAAACAGAAAAAAGAAATGAAAACAGGATCTTAAAAAGATATCTACACTCTCATATTCATTACAGTGTTATTCTTAACAGCCAACATGTGGAAACAATCCAGGTGTCTGTTGACAGATGAACATGGATGAAGCTGGAGGATAGTATGCTAAGTGAAGTATGTCAAACAAAGACAAATGCCACATGGTATCATTATATGGAGAATCTAACTCAACCAGTCAATCACCTCACAGAAGAAAATTCAACAGCGGGGGGTGTGGGTGTGGGAAGATGTTGGGCAAAGGGAACAGAGTTGCAGTTATGTAGGATGAATAAATCTAGAGATAAAACTTTCCAGTCTCATGACTCTATTTAATAACACTGTATTGAACACTGGAAATATATCAGTAATTTCAGGTGCATGTATCACACAAAAAGCGCTATCTATAGAAGGCGATGGTATATTAATTAGCTTGACTGTAGTAATTATTTCATTATATATGTATATCAAATCATTTTGTACAACAGAAGTATATACTATTGTTACTAAAATATAAAAATAAATGAAAAATTTTTAAAAACATCTGAAACTGAGGTCATTTGTTGTAGTGGAAAGGAATTGCTGCTCTCAGGGTGAAGAAACATTGCTGGATTGAACTGGCAGGAACAGAAAGCAAAGAAACAGAAGGAGGAAGAAGCAAATCCTTTCTATGTTTTCAGCCTTGAGCCTGTTTCTACCTCCACTGTTGGGAAAGGCTAACAGAAAACCAGCTATCAAAGCAGAGATGTGGTCACAGATAACAAAGGCCATCTCTTATCATAATTGACTTACAGGAATTGATGCCAGAACTTCCTCCTTTTCCACAATTCAGCTGACCAAGACCTGATGAAACACATAGCAGTATATAAAAATGATAGGATCCTAATTAAGGCATAGGGTTTTAGATTGTTAACACCAGGTTTCCATACACTTATTTGTCTTTCAAAATAAAATGTTATTCACAGATCTGCTTGAGATTCCAGGCGAACTCAAGAAATAGCCATCCATATGCACAAAAGATTAAAATTTGCATAGCTTATAGTAAGTCCTGTAACACTAAAATTGCATTTATTAATTTTGCCATAGTATAAGTGTTCAGGGAAAAATACCTGGAGAGAGTATTTTGTATTAACATCCTGAAAATGACTGTGATATGGATGTCAGGGCTGATTTCAAAGACATTCTGCATAGATTTGTTTTCTCACATAGTGTTATATTGAATTTCTCTGGATTTGTGATATAAAGTGCCTTAGAGAGAAGAGTAGAGATGAAGTGACTTTTTAGACTTTCATCAAGCCCAGTATTTGTTTTCTACACCTTATGGCATACCAGAAATGCTCCCAAGTAATTTCTCCCCCCCCCCCCATTACCTTAATTCTTGAAAAACCCATTTAGTTATTTTGATGGTTATTTCTGAATCAAGGGGACAGAACAATACCTAAAATTGATAGACGGTCAGTAAGTTTTGTTAACTGACGTGTGAGTGCATGCATGAACGGATGGTGGTAGATGGAAGAATGAGTGGGATGAAAGAGTAGAATGTATAAAGTACTTTGCATGATTCTTTTGAAGCATGCGAGAACTGCTACTATTTTTTACTTATAAATTGAGAGATTATGTGATGGTTAATCTTATGTATCAGTTTGACTGGGCCACATATAGGATGCCAAGATATTAAATTAACATTACTCTGATCACTTCTGGGAGGGCGTTTTTGCATGAGATTAACATTTAAATCAGTAGACTGAGTAAAACAGATTTCCTTCCCCAATTGGCAGGGGGGGGGGGCTCATCCAATCAGCAGAAGACCTGAACAGAACAAAATGCCAACCCTTCTCCAAGTAAGAGAGAATTCCTCCTGCTGACTGCTTTAGAACTGGAACTTTTTTTTTTTTTTTTTCTTTTTTGGACTTGAATAGAAATACTGGCTCTCCTGTGTGTTGAGGCTGCTGACCTTTGGATGGTAACTATACCATTGGTTGGCTGTTTCTCAGGCCTTCCAACTCAGCCTGGAACTATATTGATTCTCCTGGGTCTCTATCTTGCCAATTCACTCCGCAGACCATGGGATTTATTAGCCTCCATCATCTTGTGCAACAATTCTTTATCGTCTATCTCTCTGTCTCTCTGCTTCTGTCTTTCTGTGTGTATGTGTGTGTGTATTTACATGTACACACATTACCCATATCTATTGGTTCTGTTTCTCAGCAGAACTCCAATACAGATAGTGACTCAAATAAATGAAGCAAGGAGACCAAATAGAGATAGAGTATCTCCTGGCTTGTCAACTTGAACATAAAATTTGTATGCTTCCTTTCTTCTTTGACACCATTATTACAATAATTACCATTACTACTAGCTGCCGTTCATTGTTACCTATCTGCCAGCAATGCAGTATCCACTTTACCCACTTTATCTCATTCATTGTTTTTGAAAAACTTTTAAGGAAAAACCAAAGCTAAGTGAATAATAGCTTGCCTAAGCTTACATGGCTAATAAAAGGCAAACCCTGTATTTGAATCTATTGTTTTCTGATTTCAAATTTTGCATTCTTAACCAGTTTTGGCTCCAACATTAACCCACTGGGTGCCCTTGGACAAACTTCTTCTTATTTTTCCTTTTTAGTTTTCCTGATTTTATAAAAAACAAGGCCCTGAATTTGATGATCTTTAGTGCTCCTTCCAGCCCTGACAGTCTGTGATTATGTGATCATTAAGAAGTAGATAAAAGGAATGCAGTGTTCCACCCACAACTGGGGTCAAGGTCAGGTAAGCACTGTGTCCAGCACAAACTCAGCATCTGATTAGCACCTCCACAGTGGTAAGGGAGAGTTGAAGTATCTCCCTAAAGAACTGCTTGGAAACCCTGTGGCTACCTTAAAGAATTTGGCCTAATGTTTCTGTATGGCTCTTGTCCCTATCGGTTTTAGTATTAAACTAGCTAAGTAGATAACATGTAAAGATAGAAATTAGTTTTTGCTTTCCTTTGCACTTTTTCTCTCCTCTCTAACTATGCCATGGTTCTCTGCTACCCTTTTCATGCTCTGGGTGCTCCCTTTCCCACTCTATCCCCACTCCAAGGTCACTGATGCCTAAATTTTTCCAGGTGCTTCAACTCTCGTGCTTACCAATGGCCAAAACACCAATGCTTCTGAATCTACAGGTTCATCTCATTTATTATTCTCTCACGACTCTGAAATCAAATCTGATAGATTAATCAGGTTTTCCAAAGAGTATGTTATACATATGGTTAATTACTGTTAAGATTGTTTTTAGCAAGAACACAGGGTTCTTTCACCAGATAACTTGAGCCAGGACTAAATAAAACATGATTGCATTAGTTTCTTTATTACAGAACTACTCAGAGACTTTCATGTGTGTAAATGTTTTCAATTAAACTTTGACAGGAGGTTTGTGCATTACATCTCACATTTTTTTTTTTTTAAGATTTTATTTATTTATTTATTTGACAGAGAAATGGTGAGAGAGGGAACACAGCAGGGGAGTGGGAGAAGGAGCAGCAGGCTTCCCGCTGAACTCGATGCTGGGCTCAAAGGCAGATGCTTAAGGACTGAGCCATCCAAGCACCCCTAGACCTCACATTTTATTTTACTCTGAAAGCTTCTTTCCTCGTAGTATCCTATAGTACTAAAGTTGCATAGAATAGGGTGCCACCTATTAAGCATCTGCTTTCAGCTCAGGTCATGATCTCAAGGATCAAGTCCCACATCTGACTCTCTGCCCAATGCAGGGTCTGCTTCTCCCTCTTAGTCTCCCTCTGTGCTCTCCCTCTCTCTCTCAAATAAATAAAATATTTTTTTAAAAGAAGCATGTATAAATTATAATTAATTAATTAATTAATTAAATTCTATAGAATATATTTTGGAGCTTTAGGTTACCAGCATGTAAATAGCTCAGTGTATTCAAGAACACATAATTAAATGGATGCTAACTTTCTTTAGATGGTAGGAATAGGTACTGATGACTTTTCATGCAAAAGAGCAGTCTGTGAGATAAAAAGTAGTTTAAGAAGGGTCAGGAAGTTCTGAGTATCTTAACTATCACATGGTTTTATGAAATAGTATGTTTCTGCACCAAGGTAAAAGTTTAAAGTATTAAAGTACATTATTCCTTTACTAATTCTCAAAAACACAATGTATTTATTCTTTAGTAAACCAGGTTTATAGAACTTAGTCACACCATAAAATATCAAAGGGCTCAATCTTTAGCAGATGTTGTCTTTTGATATTATAAACAGGATAATAGATGATCTGATTCAAATATTGTTTGTTATATTCTCTATTTATAGGACATAGCATAAGATAATTATAGATCAAAGAAGATGTGCATTTTAAATATCAATATATTGCTGAATTGTTCTCCATTAGTGTGACAGACTAACATGGATCAAGTTATATTTCCACATCTTCATCTTCATTTCAGGAGTGTTTTTTACACCTTCACCATGAATAATTTTGAATTTTTTCAATGTAAAATGTATTAAAAAAACCTCATGATAGTTTCCTTGTCACTTTTATTAAGAGATTGAACATCTTTCATTTATAGCTTATTTGCTATAAACTATATGTATTGTTTCCTTTGTTATTGTGTTTTGGGTTGTTTTGTTATTGGTGTTTTTATTCATTAAACTAAAATATTTACCTATAATTTATTTTGGTTTTTGATGTGAGATAATAATTCTTTTTTCCAGATGGCTACCAAATTATCTTAATAAGAAATAATAAATTATCCAAATCTTCTCTAAAATCCAACATATTTGGAGACATTACTTATAGATTTGCTAGTTGTATTGATTAGTAGGTCTATTTTTGCATCAGTACTACATTGTCTTAATTATTTTAGATCAAATTATATTTCCATGTTAATTTTCGAAGCTATGTTTACATATTTTCATATCAACTTAAGGATTACTTTCCATTTACAAAAAAATGTATCAGTGTTTTTGTTCGGATTACATAAACTTCTAGAATTTAGTTACGATTGACACATTTGGGACGTTGAGTCTCTTTATCCAAGAACAAAGTATGTCAAGTAATTAAATTAAATGACCTCCTAAACATCAAATTATTAAAAATATAAGCATCATTTAGATTTCGCATAAATCTTTATAAGCCTGACCTATAAAAGGATTGTGTAAATGTTTGTACTAACAATTATCATAGTGGAATTATTTTTTTCTATCACAATTTCTTAGATTACTTGGAGTTTATTTATTTTTTTTAATTAAATTAATTTATTTATTTTCAGAAAAACAGTATTCATTATTTTTTTACCACACCCATTGCTGCATGCAATCCGTGCCCTCTATAATACCCACCACCTGGTACCCCAACCTCCCACCCCCCCACCACTTCAAACCCCTCAGTTGTTTTTCAGAGTCCATAGTCTCTCATGATTCACCCCCCCTTCCAATTTCCCCCAACTCCCTTCTCCTCTCTAACTCCCTATGTCCTCCATGATATTTGTTATGCTCCACAAATAAGTGAAACCATATGATAGTTGACTCTCTCTGCTTGACTTATTTCACTCAGCATAATCTCTTCCAGTACTTAGAGTTTATTTTTAACCCAGCCACTGTTTTTTTCTTTTTTGAAGATTTCATGTATGTATGTATGTATGTATGTATTTAGAGAGTGTGAGCAGATGGGGGGGTGGGAAGAGGAGGGAGAGAATTCCAAGCAGACACCACACTGAGTGCAAAGCCTGACCTGGGGCTTGATCTCATGAGCCTGAGATTGACCTGAGCTGAAATCAAGAGTGGAATGCAAAACTGACTGAGCCATCCAGATGCTCCAGATCTTGTTTTTGTGTTTTTAGGTTTTTTGGTAGGCTCCATGCCAAGTGTGGAGTCCAGCATAGGTCTTAAATTTATGACCCTGAGATCAAAACCTGAGCTGAGATCCAGAGTGAGAAGCCTAACTGACTGAGCTACCCAGGCATGCTCATGGCTTCTTTTTCAACCTTATTGGCCAGCTACTTAACCAATAAATTATTTTCTATAGCTAGAATATAGGTAGAAACTCACTTTATAGAAAGAATTATCTATAATAAAAAGGCCAATTCTGAAAAATTCATGTGTAAATGTTAAATTAAGATCATTAAAAAGAAAATAACCAAGAAATGACTGATCATAATGGACATTGAACTTATAAAATTGTGAATCCCTAAAAAGAGAACATGTTTGAGGATTTCTGTTGGCTTTTTTTAGCTTGATATATACTATTTGATCATGAATGGCACAGAAAGTAGGAACGCCTCTAAATACAATAATGATTTATGTAATCTACTTATCTCAAATTAGAGCTAAATTCTAATATTTGGCAATGTTTCTAAATAGTTTTCTGACATTCTCAAGCATTGATCTGGTCATTAGTTGATAGATAAGCTGGTTAGAAAATAAGTTGTCTTGGGGCACCTGGGTGGCTCAGTGGGTTAAAGCCTCTGCCTTCGGCTCAGGTCATGATCCCAGGGTCCTGGGATCGAGCCCCACGTCAGGCTCTCTGCTCCATGGGGAGCCTGATTCCTCCTCTGTCTCTCTCTGCCTGACACTTGTGATTTCTCTCTCTCTGTCAAATAAATAAAATCTTGAAAAAGAAAATAAGTTGTCTAAACTCTTTATTCTCCCTTGGAGTCATACTGTATGGAGGTTGACAAAGAAATTTTCTAACTGCTTAGAAGTTGAGAAACGAGACTTTATAAGCACCAGAGGAAATTAAGGGGCTTGTGGATTTAGCTCTTGGTAATACTTATTTCGTACATCCGGCATATGCATGCTCATTTGCTCAGGGGCACAAGACTTAATGCCCTCCTCATAATAATCCTTGATATTAGCTTTGTAATGACTGGTATAGCACATTCACTGTTGGAGTTCAAAAATAACCTGGAAAAAAAAAATAACCTGGGTTTCTTTTTCCTCTTCCCTTGCTGGGTTCTGAACATGCTGAAAAGGGTAAAACAGTTAAGAGATTAAATATTGGTTTTATTCTTTTTAAAATGCCAAGAAAGAAGTCTCTTGGTGTGGAAGCCAAATGGGATTTTTACTTGAAACTGAAACCTAGGGTAGGCATTTTTATAGAAGGTGACATAGGCACCTAAAGCCTACAGAAGAGCCTGCCCTGAAGAAACAGCCAAAATATTCCCCTTCTGAGTTACGGTAACTCTTCCCAATAGGAAGGGCTGAACTGACTCAAGAATGCCGAGTTAGAGTCACCAATTTTACCGCTCAGAAATATCCTCCACCTGCTCAGTGGCAGCACGCGTTAAGTGAACGAGATATATTTGGGAGGACCCTTATGGAAACTGGAAGGAAAAATAAGTTTCCTTCTTACTTCCAGCCTGCTTCTGTAATTAGAAAAAATGTTTTGGTTGGTCCCCACTCTGAGGATATGTAGGGCAAATGGCTTAGCCAGAAGAAACTAAATCTATTTTTACCCTAAAATTTCTGCATTATTTGATGACATTCATAGACTGAGATGCTCACTTTGGATGCCCATCATTGTTGGAAAGCCAACAGCCAACTCTTAGAATTTTCCTGAAGCTTGAAATTCAACCAATTGACTTGATCTCTTCTTCTTTGTTTCCAAGTAATTAGAGGAGTATTTCTACTGCTTATTTAAGCACACACACACACACACACACACACACACACACACACACACATTCCAAGCCAGATTTCTTTTCAAATGATATTCTTTTAGTTCCACACATTGCTGACCTAAACAGAGAAACTGTTAGAGTCATCAGAACCAGAGACCATAGATTCAAGTATTTTGTCTTTATCACAGCATGAGTTAAGAAATAACATGCTGTTGAGTACATTCTGGGCCAGATGCATGATTTATCTACAAGCATGGGGCAAATGGCAGGAAGAGGGTATTATAAAAGTAGATGGTCCAAAGCTGTCACATTTTGGGAATAACAAACTTCTTTTGGCTACAAATAATACATTCTTATTCAGTCATGTATACAGGTTTTAGATTGTTTTTACTTTCAAAAACATATAACAGGAGGAATAATAATAATATGATTAAAAAAAGAATTGATAAAATATGCAATTTGGATTGGATTCTCTAGTAGTCAGGCTCTGGACCCAAGCAAGGATAGATACAGTGAGCACATAACTATGATAATGGTCTGGGTGTGAGATTTTGATGATAAAAGGAAACCTCATTTAGAATGCAGTGGAGAGGCCAGAAGGGGGAGCTATCACCCCCTACTACACCTCATCCAATGCCTCCCCAAGAGAAAGAGACAGACCTTTTAAGTGGATACACTCGCAGGAGGAAAGAAGGCTTCCTCCTCCCCTGGCAACAGCCTAGCTAATGAGAGACATTCACAACTTAGATGATGAAAAGCCACTACACTTCAAACTCCTGGTTTACTCTAATAAACCTTTTTTCTTTCTTTCTTTTCTTTTCTTTCTTTCTTTTTTTTTTTTTTTTTTATATACTGGCCTTCCCAAAGCCCCCCATTCCCTCTATAAAAGAGTATTCCTTTCCTTTGCTCTGTGGACTTGCCTATGGTTTTGGTGTAGCTTGCTTGTCTTGGACTGCAATTCCCTGCTATTCCTGAATAAACCTAGTTTTGCTGGTAAAATAATGGTAAGTTTTATTTTTAAAGTTGACAAGATTTACATCCCCATGTCCCAAAGTACACATGTTCACAGCTTTTCATTATCTTATTGATAACCTTTGATGCTGCTTCTGCTTTCTTGCAACCACTGATTGACTAAATGAGACCTTCTAGTTGTTTACATGTCCAACAGCTGCATCATTAAACACTATAGACTGAAAAACCAGAAGATACTGAGTCTCTCATCACTTTTGTGGTAACAGGAGTTTTGGGTAACCTAATAGCTAGCATGTATCTTTAATGAATGACTTGGTGGTTTTTAATCAACATGGTGGCAAAAAAAAAGCTGAGTATTAAGTGGAATATTGTCATGGCATAAGCTCTGTGGGTGGCAGAAAGTCCAACATGGGTAATTCTTTTGTTGGTCTGTCAGAGTATGACCAACCAGGGTGGGTTCTTGGTCATTACACAAACAGGTTTTCTTAGGAGCAAAGTTTTTGTGTATATATATATATATATATATATATATACACACACACATATATATAAATATATATAAATAATTTTATGTATATATATACATATACATAAATATATGAAATATATTCATATATTACATATATGAATTAATATAAATCAAGTACATGAATAAGTCAATGCAAATGACATACAAAATACATGCCATCTTTGCTTTTTTTCTAAGAAGCACTAGAAATATGGACAAACGAAAAGCTACATCTTTTGCTTCCATAACACATTCCCTCAAGGAGTGTTCCATATTATAAAACTTCATTTGTTAATTTATAAATTAATTTATAAGTTAAGTACAATTCCCAAGGACATCCTAATCTTATTATTTTGGAACTTGGAAGAATAATTACAAACTTGGCTGAAAAATGAGACAAATAAGAATAATTAGGAATTCTTGAAGAAGAGAAATGATGTGAAAGAATTTGCCTTGGTTGTCTAATTGATTTCCAATGAGACCTTCAAATATAATATACATTTAATATGTAATGAAAAAAATAGTTTGATACCAAAGGAGAACAGAACCTAGAAAGGTAGTATAGCAAAATGTTAAGGGTTATTTCTGGATGGTAGGTTTACGAGTCATTTCCTTTTTCCTATTATTTAGTTCTGTCATTATAATACTTCTTCAATTAAAATGTTTTATTTAGTACAAATGATAGAAATGAAAAATATATAGACCAGTGAAATAATATGATTTCTATAGCCATGAAAAGTTCTAATAAATTATTATAAGATGATAAACTGTTTTGCAAATTAATGCAACATAATTTTTAAGTGTCTGCTATGTTCTAGACGCACAGTAACTCTCCAGCTTCTTATTCTCAAATACCAGATCGATATTTCTCCAGTTTCTACATGCTCGAGTCAGGTTTTGAAACTACCTGGCTGAGGATGGTTTACAGGGTTCTGGCAGCACAGGGGTCTTTCAGTCCCTTCAGCTCCAGTTGTATGGCTCCACTTTAAATCAATTAGCAAAGGTAATACTCTCTGCTCAAGCTTCCTGAACACTATTCTGTTCGATATTGAGATGCTTATGGGTAACTGCCCGAGTGTGAAGTTAAGTTGGGGGACTCATTACTGTGACTGGTGGAAATGAAGTTTAATCTGTCACAAATTCACAGATAACTTGGTTTTCTTTTGTGCCTTCCAAATCTGTCCAGGTAGTCGATTTTATCTGGGACAGCTACAACAGAGTTTATCTACTTTCCATATTTGAAAGTTGAAATTTGCATACAGGATTGTACCGTGAAGCCTTGTATAGTGAAGGGGCTATAGCAAGGGGACTCAGATGAGCGCTGCATGAGCCCTAGCCCTGTGGTGTGTACTGGGTAACCTTGAGCCATCCAGAGCCCCTCGCTGGGTTCAGTTTCCTCATCTGTAGAATGAAAGTGTTCAAAAAGAAGTCCTTAGGATCATTTCTACCAAGGATATTAATATGAATAAAGTTCTACAAATAAAGTCAATGTCTAGTTATTTCTGGTTTGTTAATTTTTAAAAATCATTAAAAAGGCTTTTTAATGTTAAATATAAAGTGTGATCCTTCAGAGAGAGAGAAAAATAATTCCACCATAATTATTATCTATATGCTGCGGGGTAGGGAGAAAAGTAAAGCAATTTAACGAATCCCAAGCGGGTGACCAGTTTTATTAAAGTGGGCCTCCTCCTGAACTTCCTCCATATCCTCATCTTCCTCTTCCACTCTGGCTATGTTTCTAAGAACCTCCAAGTGATATGAGTCTTTGTCTCTGAAATACTTTGCTTATAATACATGTGATATAGTCTTTGAGGACTGTACAATTTTGACAAGAGATATTTATACTACTTACCAAAGTGCATTTGGCAAATGAAAATTTTAGGCAAGTTTTCAACTTCCTTGTGGAAGGATAATATCTTTAGATGGTACTTTGGGAGACAGGGGTTATTTCTACCGTAGCCCTTAATCATGCTTACAATGTAGAAGGGGTCATGGAACGCTCAGTACTCCTAATCCTAGCATGTACCACCTCAGTCTGGCTCCAGCAAGATTCAATTATTGGAGGAATCCATTCTCCTTAAAATCTAGCTCTATAAAATATCTCATGACAGGGCTTCAAAGTAGTAGTTTGCATGCCAGAAGAAAGAGAAATTGGGCCAAAAAGTCACAATTAATTTAGAAATGTCTCTCTCTTCACGTTGAGAATGTTGTCTAATCATGTTCCTCAGTGGCTACTTTAGCCTTCCTTGGAGAACTTTGGCATTAACGCTAATAAAAAAAGATACCTTTAGATTCCAGTGGGCCTTCTCCCTCTCCCCCTTCAACATAATCCCAGTTTCCTTTACAAACGAAGCAATGCTGGGAAAGTAGATGGACCTGTTCAGATCTCAGGGATATAAACAAAGAAACCAGCACCTTCCATACGGCCACAAGGCTAAGTGCTCTCATTTAAGTGCTGTCAAACTAGCTTATTCAGAGCCACCTTGAAGAATTCAGACTGTTGCATAAAGATCAAAATGCAGCATTTTCACTTCCTGGGTTGTTCATAAGCACTGCTGTGGAGATAAGTATGGAAGAATCAAGTATAAATGCAACAGAGTCTGAATCTTGCCACATGCTGCTTCTGTGCATGGCAGAGTGGGGTTTCCCAGCTTGGAGTGCAGAGGCTCCATGGCCCCTCATCCTCAAGGCTGATTAATCCCTGGGTAAATTCACCAGTTTAGCCTCTCCAAGGGTTGGCCTATAAGTCAGTAAGGATGAGTCATGGCCTATAAGTCAGTAAGGGTTTGGTTAGTAAGACAAAAACTACTCTAGGTCTTTTAGACAGATCAGAATTTAACTTGAGGTTACTGTAAATACAATGGAGCTAAGAAACCATCCTGGGGATGGGATAAAACTCATACATTATCAGTTGTCAAGAAACTGCCAATAACCCTAGAGCGAGGGACAATAGGGTTATCTGGTAGGGGCTGAAGTGTGATGGTAATCTGACCCCATCACTGCAGATGGAGGAGATGTAGTCAATACTAGAACACGACACACAAAACAGAGGGTGGGGAGGGATACCCTGGCTTCTCTCTTTCCCAAACCCTTTAATCCCGCACCCTTCCTCCCATTCCATAAGTAAATCTACTGAGAAACCAACAGGGTAAGGGGGCTTGGGAAGCAATGATTTCCTGTGACAGAGCTGAGCAAGGGGAAGAAGGAGGGATAAACAGAAGAACATATTGGCAGAGTGTATAAAATACGTGACAATTTCTTGGTGAAAATGGGGGAAGGTCATTGTGGTAAGGAAAATCATGGTCTCCTGAAGAGGTCTATGTCCTATTCTCCAGAACTTGTAAACTAGTCACCTTAAATGGCAAAAGGGACTTCGCAGATGTGAGTAAATTAAGGACTTTGAGATGAAAAGATTATCCTGGAATATCCAGTTGGTCTCAATGGAATCACAAGTGTCCTTTTAAGAGGAAGGCAGAAGATTTGAGTCAGAGAGGAAGTCTGAGGAGGGAGGCAAGGATTCGTGTGATGGAGTTTAGAGACGGAGGAAAGAGCCACAGTCAAAGGGATGTAAGCGGCCCAGAAGCTAGAAAAGAAAAACAGATGCTTCCCTAGATCCTTTTGAAGGAATATAGCTCTGCTGATACCTTGATTTTAGCTTATAAGACCCATTTAAGAATTTGTGTTGTTTTAAGCCACATGCTGTGTGGTAATTTGTTATAGCAGCAACAGGAAACCAGTACAGTTAATAATAGTATGAAAGTTACTGAAAAAATCCTAGAAATTAAAGGTAAAGAAAGTGTGTTTGAAATCTAGGGGAAAGATACACATTAACCAAGTAAGAGTTTGCCTGTTCCATCCATCATAGATACACTCTTTCTAAGATCATTGATTTCTGATTTTAGTCCCCAGTTGTACATGCTTACCAGAGTCTGAACACACACGCCCCTTTCACCTATTTTCTATGGTCCAGCGATGTGAATGAGGGATGAAGGAGATATTCAGCCCTGGTTATTTCATAAGTGACTAGTAAAGTCAAGTATTAATTGACCTGACTTCTTTTCTCTTTCACCCTATAATTGAAGTGCATTTATCCTTTCTCCCCCATCAATATAAAATAAAAATAATTGCCCAATTAGCAAGAAATTATTTTGGGAATGACTAATTTGAGTATCTATTAAGTCTATACCTAACACTTTGCTCTGTCAACTGGAATAAAAAAAAATTAAATGTCAAAAAAAAGATGTGAGAAGGACTTGCTTTAACAAGGTCAGCATTTCTGAAATAGGTTAAAGCAAGAGGGAAACAACACTGAGCTTTGCCAAGACTGGAGTGATAAATGGGAAGGGACAGGGGTTCAGTTTGGACAACACCGGATTGGAGATGAACCAGAGGAGCATGACTGCCTTTCACTCACAAGCATTGCTTTGCAGCCATGTCCACGTGGTAAAGATGTGAAGCAGCTGCTGTCAGTGTCGGGGGTCTCCATTCGCCTCCTCCAGTCCTGGTGACTGTGATCACAACTGACAGAACGTGGCACTTTTGCTGTCAGCCTCAGCATTGTGATTAGGTGTGGAAAGTGGAAATGCTGAGCTCTCATTTCCTGCTGGCTTTGGGAAGTGGGCAGTGTCTGGGCTTCCTTATTCCAACAAAATAGTGTTGCTGAGTTTTTCAATTTGCTTATAGATGTTAAAGAGAGCAGGGATTCCTCTAAAACTTGTGTTCTTCTTTTTAATGGGCAAGGGGGCTTTATTTTAATTCCATTATTTAAAATTTTATTTATAGGACAAAATTCCTCTCTGACACCTCTCCAACCCAGCATCTTCATGTTTTACAAAATCTGATTGCATAAGGAAGGTAGCATGGCACACAACATTTTCCCTTGTGTGTTCAAGAATGTTATGCACTCTATTTGCTCAACAGTCAAAGCACTGAGGAAATGCTTTATAGCATTTCTTGATTTAGAAATACACAGCCACATGAACATAACAAAGACTATGGGATCCCCTACAAAAACATCAAATTTCTTCGTTGCAGTGTGTAAGAGACTACAGGTCTAGTCAGTACCTATTATCCTATGATCCAAGTATATGACTTTGCACAAATTATTTCCCCTTGGGACTTCAGTTTTATTTTTTGTAAAAAAATTCTAGCATTTTTGACAACAGAAAAATACTGTCTGGTCAATATAAATCTAAATGTGTTTTTTAAAATCTTTACTTAAATTCCAGGCAAATAGTTAAGGGTTTCATTCTATTAACAAACATAACAAGCCAAGTTCTGTAAAATAATTGTTTTTCCTTGTCAGTTGTCCAATGATATTATTGAATTGCAACATTAGGTGCTTATTTCTGGATCACTTAGATGCTCAATGACAGTGATTCCCTTCATCTCTTCCATAACTCTTCCCCTAGGAAGATGTCTTTTAATATCAGCCCTAATCTAAATGGGTATGATGATACATTTGTAGATATAACATCAAAGATAAATCCATGAAAGAAATAATTGAGAAGCTAGGCCTCATTAAAATTAAAAACTTCTGCTCATGAAAGACAAAGTCAAGAGAATTAGAAGACAAGCCACAGACTGGGAGAAAATATTCACAAAAGAAACATCTTATACAGGACTATTATCCAAAATACACACACACAAAAAAAACCTCTTAAAACTCAACAATTTAAAAAATTAAAAATGAGCCAAAGACCTTAACAGACACTACACCAAAGAAGATATATAAAGGCTAAATAACATATGGAAAGATGTTCCACATCGTGTGTTATCAGGAGAATACAAACTGAAACAATGAGATACTGCTACACACCGTTTAGAATGGTCCAAATCTGGAACACCAAATGCTGGCAAGACTATAGGGACACAGGAACCCTCACCCATTGCTGCTGGAAACACAAAATTGGTATAGCCATTTTGGAAGACAAAATTTGGAAGTCTCTTACAAAATTAAACATATCCTGACCATAGGATCCAGGAATCCTGGACATTTACCTATTGGAGTTGAAAACTACATCCACACAAAAACCTGCACGTGGATGTTTACAGAAACTTTATTCATGTTGCCAAAAGTAGGAGGAACCAAAGTAACAAGTCATGAACCGACATAGAGGAATGTTAAGTGCACATGAAGGAAAAGACACTCTATGATTACAACTATATAACATTCTGGAAAAGGCAAAAGTGTAGAGACAATAAAAATTCAGTGTTTGGGGCACCTGGGTGGCTCAGTCTGTTAAGTGCCTGCCCTTGGTTCAGGTCATGATCCCATGGTCCTGGGCTCCAGTCCAGCATTGAACTCCCTGCTCATGGGGAGCCTGCTTTTCCCTTTCCCTCTGCTCCCCCTGCTTATGCACATGAAATCAATGGTTGCTGGGGAGGGGGTGGCAAGGGGTGACAAACAGGCAGTACAGAGAGGATTTTTAGGAGGTGAAAATACTCTGTATGATACTATAATCATAGATATTTATCACTGTACATTTTCCCAAACCCATAGAATCTATAACACCAAGAATGGATCATATTGTGTTTAGGTAATTATGATGTGTGAATGTACATTCAGCCTTGGTAAAAAATATACCACTCTGGTGAGTGACACTGATAACAGGGATGGTTATGCATGTGTCACCGTAGGGAGTATATGAGAAATCTCTGTATCTCATGAGTTTTGCTGTAAGCCAAAAACTTCTCTAAAAAAGTAAAGTCTTCAGGAGCTTTTTTGTGGGGGATTATTTCCTTATTATATCTTCCCATTTCTTGGCTACATTACACAAGTTCCCCTATCCATCCATACTCTCAATTACTTTAGGGCTTTTATTTAAAAACCTTGCTTCCAACTCCCTAGAACATACTTACTTTCCTAAATTCCCACCTAAATACTCACCTTTCTAGTCCCAGATTAGAAATTAATTCCTCATAAATTTATCATAGTTGCCCTTCTCTTCATCTTCTGCCTCCCCCCCCCCTTGCCTTATTCCTCCATTTCCTATGGAATCTATCATCCACCATACTTCTTTCTGTACTTTTTTTTTAAAAGATTTTATTTATTTACTTGACAAAAAGACACAGCAAGAGAGGGAACACAAGAAGGGGAGTAGCAGAGGGAGAGGGAAAAGCAGGTCTCCCGCCAAGCAGGGAGCCCAATATGGGGCTCAATATAAGGCTTGATCCTAGAACCCTGGGGTCATGACCCGAGCCGAAGGCAGACACCTAACAACTGAGCTGCCCAGGTGTCCCTCTTTCTGTTCTTTTACTCTAAGAACAACCCCCTGAAATTTTTGACATTTATTTATACCTAAATATAGAGAGCTTATTGGGTAATTGCAAACTGTTAGGCATTCTTGTCTTCCCATTACAAAAGGTACACGAGACATAGGTCTATGGGTGGAGAATTGAAATCAAGTCTTTTTTTTTTTTTTTTTTTAAAGATTTTATTTATTTGTCAGAGAGAGGGAAAGAGAGCGAGCACAGGCAGACAGAATGGCAGGCAGAGGCAGAGGGAGAAGCAGGCTCCCTGCCGAGCAAGGAGCCCGATGTGGGACTCGATCCCAGGACGCTGGGATCATGACCTGAGCCGAAGGCAGCTGCTTAACCAACTGAGCCACCCAGGCGTCCCGAAATCAAGTCTTTTCAAAGGAGGTTTCAGCATTATAGATATGGCTTACATGAAAAATAATCACAGTTGCGTAGAGGAAAAAATCATGCTCTTGAGAAAACTATGCATTGTTAAAAACACAACTTTTCAGGCTTCCTAAATTTAATCTTTCATTGTCTTTGAGTTATTTCATGACTCTGTGTATTACAGCTGATAACAATACAAAATAATTCTGCCTACAGATACACAGATTCTGTCAATCTGACTTCTTTCCCTCACTGTGGAAGAGGCCAGGTTGCTTCCATTGGTACTCATTTTAAAGTTATGAATTTAAAGTTATGAATCTCTTTTTTTTTAAGATTTTATTTATTTATTTGACAGAGATCACAAGTAGGCAGAGAGGCAGGCAGAGAGAAAGGAAGGGAAGCAGGCTCCCTGCTGAGCAGAAAGCCGGATGCAGGACTCAATCCCAGGACCCTGGAATCATGACCTGAGCCAAAGGCAGAGGCTTTAACCCACTGAGTCATCCAGGTGCCCTAAAATTATGAATCTTATATAAATATGTCTGTTGAGCTGCTTTCAAGACCTTATAATATTAATAATGAGTTATATAAAATCTTTTATAAATGTAGCGAGAAAAAGTATCTGAATTGCCCCCCATTGACCCTCTCCCATTACTAGGTCCTTTACTGTAAAGTTATCTATGATGCTGGCATTGTCAGTGGCCCTCCCATAAACACAGTTCCCTTCTTTCCATTTACTTCTATAAGTTCTTTCCCTGTTATTTCCCTTGGATCTTCTGCTGTCAGTTTTAATTTTCCTGGATTGCATCCTGAAGACTTGGTTCCTATAGTTGCCCTCTCACGAATTCCTGGCTACTTCCTCTTAACCTAGACAAGTGCTACTAACCCCCTCAAGACAGTTCATGCTCCTCCTCACCCATGAAAACTTGTGACATAATACAGTTTCCTCTACCATCTGAAAGCAGAGCATTCCTATGAAAGCTTTTGCAAGCCCAAATGGCACAAAGTGAGGAAGCAATTACCATTAATTTATATAGAAAGAATTTTCAACATTTCCAGACCCCCAAAATAACCTCTCTTTAGGCTTTTTTAGTAAGTTAGGACACATCTGTCTAGCAGATACACAGAATAAATTGAGGCAAAGCACAGATGCTCACAGGTGCCATTCAAAGCTATGGCAGCTTGATGCTGAGATGCTGAGTGTAGCACCAGGGGAAGGAGCTTGGTGGAACCAGTCTTGCTGCATGTGGTGTGCAAGGGGCCTCTATGTGGAAAGCAGGTGATAATGCAAGTCTTCCATAAAAGTGAAGAGGCATAATATGGATTTCCAAAAAGCCAGGGATACCTGTGGATACCTGTACCTAAATAGGATTGTTCCCTATTTCCAACTCATAAAGCATGGAGGAGCCATACCAACCATTTCAGGTTCATAATGCCCTTCAAGGAGACGGAGTATAGTAGAGCTACGTGGAAAATTAGAAATCATCTTGTTCAAAACCCTCTTGTATAGTGGAGGACACTGCTATTTATTACTTTCACCTGCAGCTCCATATATGGGGAGCACTTGACTTATGAATGACTTGTTCTTATGAACTGAATTCCTACTCCCTCAAAGGGACAATCCTTTCTTTTCTTTTTTACTCTAGTTCTGAGCACCTGGGGAGTGATTGACCTTAAAGGTATCATACTTTATGCAAATGAAAAAAAGCTTCTCCTTATTCTTATGCAGATAAGAAGTGAATAGGTCCCTGGATTCCTGCAGTTTATAACTTACTCTCCCTACTCTGAGGAGAGACCCTGGCTCCTCCTATTTTCCAGTAGAGTGCTAACAGACTGTAAGCCCTTAATAAAGTTTATAGTTGTTAGGAATTTCAATTTAACATTCCTAATATATTTTCCTGAGCAACACTTTCTCTATGGCAATTAGGTACCGTTAAAATAATACAGAGGTGTTAGATTAT
The DNA here is from genome assembly GCF_022355385.1 of Mustela nigripes. Classification (NCBI taxonomy): domain Eukaryota; kingdom Metazoa; phylum Chordata; class Mammalia; order Carnivora; family Mustelidae; genus Mustela; species Mustela nigripes. Next base: position 44,157,909 of record NC_081563.1, on the reverse strand, counting down.
AGATGTTTCATATTTGAAGTTTTTTTGGACTGAACTGAAAATTATCATTAATAACATAATTTTTTGTTGTTGTTTTTTAATGGGAGAAGCCTCCTACATATCAAACAATTGTCTCATAAGAATGTTGGAGATAAAACAATTTAACATGTTTCTGTTCTTTTCCATTCCCTCTTCCAATTCTGTTGTTTAATTCTTTAAATTGTTTAATTTATATCTTATTTCCTCAACTAAATTTTAAGCTCCTCAAGTGTGGGGTTAGAAAGTCATCTCAATATCAGTCCATCCTGCTAGTACTTAGTGCAGATCCGTATGGACAGCAGACACCGTATAAGTGGTGTGAAAATCAAATATAACCTTGACATCTAGGTGGAATAGCTGTTCAAGTTAATTAGTAGATCATACAGACAAGGAGAGATTATATTCAAGTAATGTGGACTGAAAAAAAAAGTGCTGAATTTAAGTCTAAAAAAGGTCCCATACTGGGCCAGAGTTTGGGGAAGGCAGGTGTAGAGGGAAGTAATATAAGGAGGCTGGTTCTCAGGTAACGAAAAGGCTCTAGAGTTGACCACAGAACATAGAAGAGCAAAAGTAAGGTCTAAGATGCAAAATAATATTTGGAAGGCAGAGATGGCAGGCTTTTACTGTAAGGACCTATTTAGCAAGAGATTTTCATTAAAGTTAAACAAAAGTCTTGTTGTCTAACCCTTAAACTGTCCCTGCTCCCCTTCCCCAGGGGATATACTTAAAAACAAGTCCTGGAAACCAGCTCCAGGTAACAAAACCCAAATACAAGGGTAGGTCAGGCCAGGTGGAGACATCTGACCAATGGGGGGGTTGCATACTGTCTCCCGAGTTACCAAGGAGTATGAGCCCCCGCCCTTTGGGAGCCTTTTTGGCACCAATCCTAATCAAGGTGTGATAGGCTGGTTCAAATGTCTACTAGGGTAATTTGTAATTCAATTGGTCACCGAGCATCACTGTGGAATTTCCTGTGTCTGTTACAATCTCATTGGCCACCTGTGCGTGGCCAGGCCTGACCGCATGGCCTTTGCCCTTAAAAGCTAGTCTGTGAAACAGAGAAGGGTCGCCCTCTCTTGAAAGAGGTGCGTCCCCGAACATCCCGTTAGATTCTTGATACTTGGCGCGAAATAAAGCTTTGCTTGACCTTTGCTTTATATCAATCTCGCTCCTTTAATCACGGACCCATTATTGGGGCATAACATTACCTGCTTCAGAATTTCCCTATGAACTTATTTATGAACATAGTTCTTGAGGGTTCATTAAGTGAAGCCACTGTTTGCCTTTGAATATATTTTCCCCCCTGTCAAAAATGGTGCATCTAGAGAGATTAAATTTGATTAACACTTTATGACAATCTAAACACTTCCTCTCGATTTCAGGACAGCCTATAGAAAAACACTAGCCAATTCTGCATTATATCTGGAGGTTAGAGGGTTAATTTCTCTTTAGGAATTAAATATTTAAATCCTCTGAATTGTTAATTACTTCCCATTCTAAAGAGGTTCACTGGAGCCTGTGGTAGTAAGACTGTGATGATAGCAGTCCTTTTCTCCCTCTGACAGTGGGTGTTCCATAGGAAAGGAACTGATTAATTTCTGCATTAAATTTTTATGTGAGTTTATCTCCTTGCATACAGTTTTTATATTTTTTAAATATTCTTTTGATATTTAGCTATAACTGTATCTTTCCCCTGTCAGACTTCTGCAGTTGTCCTTCAGAAGCACTTTAAACATATAAACACACACACACACACACACACACACACACACACATACACAGAACTGCCCATGTCAGCCTGTGAAATAGGCATGTCTGTGTGTTTGCTAAATCATATTCTCCACTGGAGAAGAGGATAATTATTTTTCTTCATACTGTTACTATCTGCCACAGTGAAAGTCATATTATATGTTAAATAAATGCCAATAGGGGACTCAGGGCTTACTATCACCTGCCTACGTATAAAGCAACACTTACTAAGGAGTGAATTGATGCAAATCAAAAAATAAAGTGGTGGCTGGCCTAGAAGTATAGTCTTCTTTTTCTTAGATGAAGATTATTAATAATAAAATACATACTTTTTGGAATGTCAACATTATTTCTACTAAACAGCTACCTTTATCAAGCCTCTACAATAGGACAGATTCATTTGAAGTACTTCTGTATATGATACATATATTTTATCCATATTTGGGATATGTGTATGTGTGTGTGTGTATATATATATATATAATATTATTTATATATATAAATCTAAAAAAATCTAAAAATATACGGGATAGGATTGTTTTTGCCTTTTTAAATGGTTGGGGGAAAATCTAAAGAAAATATTTTATGGCACATCAAAATTATATGAAATTAAAATTTCAGTGTCCGTGACTAATTCTTTAGATATTTTTCCCCCCAACCATTTAAAAAGAAAAAAAGCAATATGTAAAATATATTTATGTGTAAGTATATACTAACTTAATTTTCACAATACCTTTGCGAGCTAGGCACTAATATTATCCTCATTTTATAGGCAAAGAAACTGGTCAGAGAGCTAACTTGCTCAAGGCATATCTTATCCCATTTCATTATCACACCAGGTTTTGTGAAAAGAGTCTTTAAGCTCCTTTTGTAGATGAGGAACCATGGATGAGTATAATTAAGTAAATCACTCAATGTCACCAATTAGCAAGCATGAGATCAGGACTTGAATCTTATTTATTCTGACTCCAAAACTAGTTCATTTAACCAGGTCTCAACAGACCCAGAAAAGCTGTTGGGAAATACATCAGTCATCCCTAGTATTGACTTCTTGTGGACACAGGTACACAGGTAACATATATTCTGGAATAAAATCAGGACAAACGGCCTGAAATAATTCACATAAGCTTGTGAGAAACTGACAATCTTGTTGGCATATCTGGGACTGAGTTTAGTCATGTTAGGCAAGCATTCCTTCATTGAGCTGGTTTTGTAGACATTGGGTGCACAGTTCACTAGAAGGCCAAATGTCACTTCTAATTAAAAACTTAAAATAGATTTCACAGCTGGTTCTTGCCAACAGCTAGCTTCTCCCTTGTGAACTCCTTCACTCCTGGCCTGGAAAAAATGAGGCTGATGAGGGTGTACCTCTAACAGGTGAACTGTGTTGCTAGTAAGTGTTCCACCACTTAAGACATAGCAGTAATGCTGACTGCAAAGTTAAATGCTAAAGATACATAATTTCTACAATGATTATGTCCATGCTCTCTGGTTTAATGCCAAAGTAAAGTACATGTGTTTTGCCATTAAATTGAAAAAAAAAATGTCCATTCTTATCAAAACAAAGAAAGACTTGAAGTCAGCTAAATATGGCCAGATATTATGTTGACTTAAAATAACTAGATAATTGAGAGCAGAAAAAGTATTTGAAAGGTACTTGAATGATTTAGTTAACAACTTCAATTTTCCATTTCTCTTTTCTTATGTAGACATGGTTCCACTATATCTGTTTTCTGACCATAATAAATGAAATCCTATTTAACTTCTTTCTTCTCTTATAAAAAGCATCAGACTAGGAATTTCAATTTTTATCTGACACTTTAGTTTTCCTGCTCTTATAGCAAACAGAAGAGCATTAACTCCTAAGGATTTAGTAATAAGATTAAAATAAGGAGAAATGAATAAAAAGATCATTCAGACCAAAGCCCTGTCTGCAGGCAGCGCCATATATAAACCATCCCAGGAAATGAGGATTTCTGTATTATCTTTAATAACCTCTAGAAAAGGAGATTTTGTCACCTTTTAAAAATAGCTTTGCACAGTATTTGGCTAAAATGATACATTAAAAGCTTCTGCTTTTAATACTGAAGAATTTGAAAACATCTATGAAGCCAGAGCTGATATTAAGGTGAGGGATCTTGAGTCCTGTTCTGTAGAATCTCTTCCTATCACTGCAGCCATTAGACACTTCCTGAGAGCCTGCCTGTAAGGGATTCAGAGCTGGCCTGAGAACCACTGTGCAACTGAGAGGGATTTAACTTCCTTGGGAAACTTTCATTTCTTAACTTGGATGGTAGACTATAGATATTCCCTGTATTATTCTTAAAGAATTTTTGTATGTTTTAAATATTGCTCGGGGCACCTGGGTGGCTCAGTTGGTTGGGCGACTGCCTTCGGCTCGGGTCATGATCCTGGAGTCCTGGGATCGAGTCCCACATCGGGTTCCCTGCTCGGCAGGAAGTCTACTTCTCTTGTGGACCTCTCTCCTCTCATGCTCTCTCTCTTTCATTGTCTCTCTCTACCTCTCAAGTAAATAAAAAAAATATTAAAAAAATATATTGCTCTTCTTATAAAACCTTCTCTTCCTTCCCCTCAATGATGAACCTAGCTCCTGGTGCCATTCTGGATTTTTCTCAAGGTCTGACCACTCCTATTCTCCACGAGGCATTTTTCCAGCACCCTTTAAAGGCTCAACTCAATACTCTTTAGAAAAAATCCAGATCTTTCAGTGCCTAATTTACTTACGTGAGCTAACATATACAGTGCTCTTGGTAGAACACCTGGCACATAGCAGGACATTAGAACATATTGGTTTTCTTATTTCCTCCTTTCCCTTTTCTTCATATCTCAAGCCCTCCCCAATATCTGTTCCCAGAATATTTGATATTTCATTGCTTTGCTGATGGTAAGTAACAGTGGATGCATCTGTCTGTCTGCCTCTTTTCCCACTATCCTCTCCTGCCCCCATCTGCAAACAATGAACTTCTGAGAGTATGGGCATTGCTTCTCAACTATGTAATTCTAGCACCTAGCATAGTGCATGGTATACAGTTGACTGAACAGAAGAATGAAAACATGAAAGGATCAGACCTGAAGCAAACTGAAGAAATTCTTCAGTAGGGACAGGACTTGATGTGCTTGTGTGTCGGGGTTGGGGGAGGGAAGTGATAGATATTTTTAATTGTTACTGTATGTTTAGGGGATAGAAGTTAGCTAGGTTGTTTATATAGGTCATATCATTACTCCACAGCAGTCTAGAAAAGTGGATATTATCATTATTTCCATCTTTCACTTGGAAAATGGAGTTCAGAAAGGGTATTTACCTTGTACAAAATCATACAGTAATTAGTAGAAATAGAATGTTAACCCAGATCCAGCATCATGCTTTCTTCTATATTGTATTATTTCTTGGTGTATCATGCGGACTTCTGATAGAATGTAGAGAAGCCTCTTTTGACTCCTTACTCAAGATAATTTAAACCACTTTCACTGTAATTAGGACAGTTGAGACAAGACGTCACCTCAGCAAATACAATACTCATCTACTGAGCACAGAACTGTGAGAGTGCACCTTGGCACCTCTCAGTCCAGCAGTGAATCCTAAAGGTGGAGAGGGTGAGGCGATGTGAATCTGACTTATTTTCGTTATGGTATCCCTGAGAATAGGAGAAACAGCAGATATGCTCAGAACACAGACATCCTCAACCATGTAGCCTGAAAAACATGCATTTACAGAATTAAACACCTTCCTTTTGTCCTCTTTATAGCATTAACATTCCTACCCAGCATCATTTTAATTTTTCAGGTTGGCCTACTCAATGGCTATATTTAATCTGGTTTATCTAGTTCTTTTTTAGGTCTAAATCAAGAACCTACTAATAATGGCCTGGAAGCTAAGAATGATTTTTGCCTTTTTAAATGGTTGGGGAGGGGGGAATCTAAAGAAAAATATTTTATGGCACATAAAAATCATATAAAATTAAAATTTCAGTGTCCATGACTAATTTTATGGGAATACAGATACACCCATTCATTTGTGCATTGCATGGAGCTGCTTCTACACTTCAGTGGCATAGATTAGTAGTTGCAACAGAGACCTTATGGTAGGTCAGAGGCAAAGGACAAAGGATTTTATTACTCACAGCAAAAGCAGTAGCTAGAGATTAATGTGGGTTTGTACAGGCTTGGGCAGGTTCACTATATCCTCTGTGGGGGTCACACAAAGATCTGATCATGGATGCATGCACATGCTGTGGGCTGTGTTACAGGAAAGCTTGAGGGATTCGCCACTTTTATAGTACATGGAAGCAAGCCCACTATTTGTCCAAGGGGAGACATTACCTCATCCCTCACGTTTGCTCACTGTAAACTCAATCCTGAGAAATGGCCCAGATAAAGAGTTGTCAGGGCCTTGCATTCTTGTTGTACCCAGCATGAACATGCAAGGATGCTCATGGCCCTTGGCAGATTGCCTCTCCCCACAAAGAACAGTAAAATTTCTGGGTATTTCATATTTTCTTGTGCAATGGCTCATCTTAAACACTCTTTTAATTGATGATGCTCATTAACCCATGTGTCACCCATGTCCTCACTGTGGTGGTTTATTCTTAGTCTCATGTTCTGCCAGTGTTCTGTGTCAAACACTAGAAAATTCATATTTTTCTAATGTGTTCTTATGATTTAATACTCCTCATTAATCAGATACGAAAAATCCAAGAGCCTATTATTATTTCTGTTCAAAATAGAACACTTCTTAAAGAAATTTTGCTCTGGTATGCTCTGAAGAATATTTTTGTTATAACTCTTTTTGTCAGAATAATTTCTATTGATTTTATTGATCCTATTTACAACATCTGTCTTATACATCTTCCATTATTTTTGCCTGATTTTTTTTTTCTCAGTTAAAAAAAAATTGATTTAAGTTGACATAAGTACCAATGTCGGTTTGGTTTCTTTCAGAAGCAGACCTGAACTATGGATTTCAGTGTAAGTAGTTTAATTTGGGCAATGATTCCTGGAAATACTATTAAGAAGTGAGGAAATGCAAGAGAGAAAAGAAAGAGAAAGCAGAGAGAGAGAGAATGAAAGGTAATGCTGTCAAGCAGGTAACCTTTGTGAGTTACTAGCTTAAACCAGTTTGGGAATGCGGGGCCCTAGTATAAATAGATGCTTCAGATATATCCAACTTGAGTGATGAAGTATGTAGGAGTTGGGGGATTGATATGTCAGCATCCTCAGGCATTCTGAGATCAGTCTTGGATAAGGGGATAGGTGTTGATATTCTCTGGCTACCAATGAATGAGCTCAGGGGGAAAAAGTGCAGATAGTGGTAGGTAGACATCAGCTTTAGGCCCTGATATATTAAGGCCTGGGGTTACATTAGTGGGGTCCCACAGGATCTGCTACAGTATCTTTAAAATATTTCTATTTTTTTCATTATTTTGTTAAAATATTTCATGAAGATTTTCCATATTGCAGTAATATTCCCAATTCAATGTTCCCTTAGCAATATTTTAAAAATGCCATTTTACTCTATAAGAGAGTAGAATGGGGAGGGGGGGGTTGGAAGTAGAAAGAAAAGGGCCTTCGCCACATATAGTTAAAATATCATACAAATTTTACCAAGATGTATGACCATGTGGATACATCAATAGGAGTGCTTTAATCTACCTTTGAAGGACTGACAATCTTTAAAATACATAATTGTGGAAGGCCACGATAAGGCTTTAGACGAGGACCAAACCAGGCCCTGACTTGTGCCTCCTTTAAAGGCTGAATAGCTGAACAAAAGGCTTAGGTCGATAAAGTTGAGTAGCACTGAGAAAGGGTCTGTGCTATGTGTTGTGTGCTCGCCTATGTGACTTCCCACACGCTTGCTAAACAAATGAGAACAAGTCGGTTGGGGTCAGAAGTTCGTGGCTGGTCCTTGCTGCCCTAGTACAGCCCATAAATTACTTTCAGGTTTGCTATATCAATACAGAAACAATTGTACTGGTATCAGCCATTTGGCATCACGAGGTCTGCTTATAGTTAAATGTGAAACTTATTATGGGAACTTGTGGTTGTTTAACTAGACACAGATGCATTGCTTCTCCTATTATCACTTATATATATGGCCTTAATGCTTTGAATAAACTTAGCACTGTTGGACATCCTCCTCAGTGCTCCTCCTGCCCCCATCTCTCTGCTTCTCGAGTTCTTTTCTTCATCCTCTTACCCTCACGTTCCTGGTCGATTTGTCATGCCGGCCGTGACACATAATGAAGACTTTGAACAACTTTTATGTTAGTAAACTGAATTTCTCCAAGTTGCCTCCCGCTCCTGAGATTTCCTTTTGCCTTAACTGCATGCTGTGAATTTAGGACATTTAGTTTCCTCTCTCCCTATAAGATTCCCACTCCCAGTGGGCATGTCTATGCTGGCATAAAACCTATCAGGTTCAGGCTCCTACTGACTCAAGGCTTCTCCATGTGGCTAAAATTTCTCCATAAACATTTGCCACTAAGGTAGCACTACTGACACACACTTTACTAGGTTATAGATTTTACTGAAGTCGTGGCAGTAACAGATGGATTTACTAATGGGGAAGAAAGAAAAAAATTAACTCAAGACTCAGGACTGGGCAGAATTGTTCCTAGAGTTCATTAGACAAAAATCTATCTTCAGAGGGACTTCCTAAGGACTGGTATTTCTTCTAAGGCCTTCCTAGCATATTATCTATCTAATTCTCTTTAGTTTCTGCTTTTATATCTTTTTCCACCTTTGGATCTAAAGTAAGAAAAAGGTAAAACCAAAACGTCCTTTCTCTAAGCTCTCACCACTAGATAAAGGTAACTGATGGCTTATCCTCTTCCTTGTAAAGGCAGCATTTTATATTTTATGCAACATTTTAATCAGGTCTCTCTCTCACTTTCTGCTCTAGTCCAGGCTATAGACCTTTCCTCTGGGTAACCAAATACCCTTGATTGTCAAGAGAATAATCACCTCTCCCTGAAAGTGAATTCTCTTATTAGCAGAACTAGACAAAATTGCTGTAAAATTTTAAAAATCATTTTTTTCTTGTTTTGGATCCACGAAAAGTTTTGAAATAGTGGAGTAGAACTCCTCCAGTCTCCTGAGTCTCACATGAATATGACACAAACACATGGCAGTTTGGTGAAACAAACAAGGATCATCATCTTTGCATTGGAGAATATGAGGCTTGGAGAGTTTAGATGGGATAAACTACTTTATGAACCCTAGGACCACAGTTAAACTGGTCATCCCATCAAATCAGCTGTGGGTGAGGGGCCAGCATCTAGTGGGACAGAATGTCTGTCTATTAATAAGAATCCCCCTAGCACTTCTGCTATGGTAGAAATGTTGAGTGTTTCTCGTGATGGAAATTGTGGGTATCAATGTCCATTACATCCATAAAGTGCCCAATGCATGGCTGGAAACCTCAGAAAAAATGATGTAACTCTGAGATTATTTCTAGTTTCTTAAGAAAAAAAGGCAGTTTTCTGTGTGAGCCCTGGGCTACTTCACATGAGGTGCCAAATGTTGATTTCTCAGGCCAGTGAAGAATAGACTCAAATAATAAATGCTTCATGTGGTAAGGGGAAGACAGCAGACAAATCTGAATCCTATAATTCCAAATATCTATAAAATGGCTTTGAGAATGTCAACCCTCATTAGTGTTTTCACTTTAATAGAGCTAATAAGCTGAGGGCCATCACAGGAGCAGAAGGAAAAGTTTAAAGACATGTGAAGAAATCCATTCTCAAAAAAATAACTTTAAGAATATATTCCCCATTTTGCTATAAAAATAAATCAAGGGAACAGAATTCCCTAGTGGCTTTTTAGTCCTAGGGAAAAACAAGACAAAACAAAACAAAACAAAACAAAACAAAAATTGTTACTCTGTTCCCTTATTAGGCATTGTGATGGTTCTCTGATTTTGTTTTTCTTGAAATCTTACCTACAACTTTTATTAAGTTTTCTGTATATGTAATACAAGTCTCTTCAACTTAATTATAAGCAAACCAGGGACATGGATCATGTCTAATGCTTCCAACAATTCATTTTTTGATCTAGCAACTGAATACAAGGCAATATGGAGAACCCAGTGTTGAGAGAGACAGAACTCTTACAATATTCTAGGCCCTGGGGATAAGGTGGTAAACAAATTAGACATCTTTGTTCAAATGATGCTTCCTTTCTAACATAATTAGGGAGAGCCAGGCAAGGGACAAAGAAACAAATACTCAGAATAAGACTAGGGAATAAGTACTGTGGGGCATGTAAGAGAGGATAATAGGCTAGCGAGAGAGTATGTGTGGAGAAGTATTATTTTAGAACAGTGTATGAGATAGGATCCTCGGAGATCGAAGTGCAGACCTGAACAATGGGGACAAGCCAGCTATAGGAAAATCTGGGTAAAGAACATTCTAGGCAAAGTATTCTGGCAAAAACTAAAACACTGTGTTTGGAATTATCTTGTCAATATCAAGGAACAGAAACAAGCCTGCTCTATCAACGTTAAGCCTGGGGAGTGCAGGAAGTTCCAGAATGACAGACAAGTAGGAGTCATGTATATGTAGCCTTCTAGGCTTATAAGGAGTACAAGCCACTCTTTATCATGTCTGATGCCAAACTTTTTCCCAAACCCTCTGCCCAGCACCCTTAACCCTACAAGCCCATCATCCCAAACTCCCTTCATATTGAGAAATAAGGGGGCACCTGGGTGGCTCAGTGGGTTAAAGCCTCTGCCTTCAGCTCAGGTCATGATCTCAGGGTCCTGGGATCAAACCCTGCATCGGGCTCTCTGCTTGGCAAGGGAGCCTGCTTCTCCTTCTCTCTCCGCCTGCCTTTCTGACTACTTGTGATCTCTCTCTCCCTGTCAAATAAACAAATAAAATCTTAAAGAAAAAAGAAAAAACAAAAACAAGCAAAACACACACACACACACACACACACAAACTTCTACCATCTTTGTGCTGGCTGTAAGTTTAAAACAAACAAACAAACATATTGAGAAATAAGGCAACGAAACGGATAGAATAAACAGGGTGATCAAGTAGTGAGGTGTTGCTTATCCCCCCATAAAGGTAATAGGAGCATTTGCCTGTTTGTTTTATGTCTTTTCAGTTAAGAAGAGATATTTGGACCGGACTTGTGACTCAGGTCTTCCAATGCCCAATCCAATGACCTTTCTGCTGCACCTCTGGGAAAAACATGGTGTGTGTATTTAGATAAAAAAAAAAAAAAAAATAGAGCACAAAGGGACCTCTGAGGACCTTGGTGTTGGTCCTGGAAGGGTGTCAATCTGAAATATCTGGTTTAATACGACCTAGAACCAGTTTCAACTATACTCATGAAAGCATATGAAGACAGCAGCCACAGAACTAGCCCAAGTCCAAAAGAGATGAAGTAAAAAGTTAATAATCCACCATCCTCCTTCTTGGTCTCCTACGTATTCACTTGGCACAAGCTGGTGTCCTCACATGGCCTTTGGAAACAGAGAAGGGAGCTATTCTTTTGAGTGTTTGGCTTCACTTACATGTTTGAACTCTCAGCTAACATAATTTCAAGAGTGTGGGAAAATGAAGTTTCATTTCATTAAGTATAATGAAAAGGGCACTTGGAGTCAGAATCTCTATTGTGGTCTGAGGTAGTCGTGCAGCTTTAATCATGGTGGCTGCCTTTCATAGCTGTGTATTCTCTGCAAAGTGAAAAAAAAATAGAATCCATTCTTTCTAGGTATATTAGCATGTGAGAATTTTTTTTTTTTTGCCTTTTCCACAACTTTCTTAAAAAAGAAATTTTTATATTATTACTATAATAAAAAAGAAAGAAAAAAGAAAAGCATTTCCTTTTCTTATCAGATTCACATTGTTACAATACTCAAACCTTTTGCCAGTAGCCTTTCAAGGCACTTGCCTCTAATTCGATTTTTATTAATGTTTGGTAAAAATGAGAGTTGGAGGCTTATATCTTTTTATTACAAATATCCTTCAATTCAGGATATGCCCTGGGAACTTTGAGGCTGCGGGTAGAAGACTGCTAAATAATCATCAAAATTGGATCCGACAAAACCATTTAGCAGTGTTCAGTCTACCAGGGCTCAGTGGTGCATTTTTTTCCCCCAACAAGTTCTTTGTGTGTCTGGTCTGCTTTTCCTTGATGTGAGTAATTATGGTCCTGTAGCTAAGTTAGGGAGCTAATTTCAGTCAACAATTCATGACTGTATTTTTGCAGTACTGAAAGTTGCTTTTCAGAAGCAATTTGAAACACATGCTACGGGCGTCATGCAAACCACGTAAATGACTTAGAGTTATATTTTGGACTCTAATTTCCATTGCTTTTAGAATCTGCTAAACTCAGGAAGCATGAAAGAGAATCCACAGGCCAGTGGACTAAGAGTAATTTACAATTCTCTACAAGGTTTACCATCTACCTGGGGTATCTCACGGTGCTTATGGTTGCTACAACCTCACTGGCCCCCACGTGTTCTTCTTTTTCTTAAAAACTATCCAAATATTTACACCAAACCCATTTTTATTGTCTCTTAACAGCCAGAGGAGGCTGAGATTTCACTAAGGGTGGAAGTAAGAATACCAACAGAGAACAAAAGGGGAATATAAAGGAAAATGCATGAAGGATAAAGCTACCCAGCTCACCACCGAAAGAAATCTTAATTTACCTGGAATTGCTAGGACCCCACTCTACCTCCTGTTTGTAAACAAAGGTATCCTCCAAAGGATGACTCTGGTGTTGCAATTCCATTCTCCCAGCTGCACCCATTTGAAGATCATTTTACATACCTATTCAGTTCTTAGGTAAACATAGATATCAAGAAAAACAGATTTCACACTATCTGCTCCCCAATTTCCAACCCAAAACAGTCCTTATACTTGTTCTAGTACCCATCAAAATATGAAGATACTTTCTAGCCATACGTGTGATCTAGGTCTACTTCGAGAGGAAAGATCAGATATTAAATCCTTACAGTTGGGGAAGATGGCTTTTCGTGGAAGACTATTGAGGTCTAGACTGTGAGGATAATTGATGTGAGCCTGTAAAATTTTTCTGAGGACAGGTGGATGCATATTATACATATATATATATGGAAAATTAAAAAATCAAGAGTGTGTTCCCTTAGTGTGTGTCTAGTATGTGTAGATGGGGGAGAAATGTAGTGAAAGAGGTGTCAGTTATATGAAACCAGAAGGGAAAAGGGAGAAGATCACCCAAGGTCTAAGTAACAGCAACATGGGCAGACAAGTCAAACTGGTTATTGTGAAAATATAATTTAGGGGAGGTGTCTCAAGCTTGGGTGTATATCAGAATTTCCTGGAGGGTTAGTTCAAACACAGGTTGCTGCCCACTCATCCCCCCTCAATTTCTGGAGTAGGACCCAAGACTCTGCATTTCTAACAAGATGCTGCTGTTGCTACTGGTCAGAGTACCACACTTTGGGAACCACTGGTTTAAGTCACACTTCTCTGTATACTTCATATGTAGTAGTGGATCTCGATAAAAATATGATGAGCTGGGGCACCTGGGTGGTTCAGTGGGTTAAGCCTCTGCCTTTGGCTCAGGTCATGATCCCAGGGTCCTGGGATCAAGTCCCACATCGGGCGTTCTGCTCAGTGGGGAACCTGCTTCCACCCTCTCTCAGCCTGCCTCTCTGCCTACTTGGGATCTCTCTCTCTCTGTCAAATAAACAAAAAATCTAAAAAAGAAAAAAAAATGTGATGAGCTATATTGGTGTCCATGTATTCTAGCTGCCTTTTCTTGTCATTATTCCACCTAGAACCCTCTTCAGCTACACCTATTGTTACTATCCATGATCCTCCTTACTGCTTGGAGAGTAGGAGAGTAGGAATTGGTGCTTACAGACAGTTTTGCCAGAATACTCAGTCTTCTTAATATGTGTGTTATGCTACGGGCAGTCACATTAGCTCAAATACTCTGGGAAAATACTTTTGGTTACAAGCACATCAATGAATACACTTAAAATGAAAGATGTTCCTGAATGAAAACGGGCTGCTGGCCTCACATAACACAGTAAATTAAAGGCAGAATACTGCAAGATAAAAGTAAAGACATGAGTGGAGAAGCTGGTTTGGGACAGCGCACCCCTCCCCAGCCTCCTGCCTTTCTTGGGCTTCCCAGCTCCTCCCTGGGTTTGGCTTCATCTTCAACCCTCACGTAATGCAGGTCCTGCATGCACAGATTGACAGGGAGGGTTGGTTTGGGCATTTAGTTCTCTTTGCTCAAGGGTAGCCATTAAGAACTTCTTTTATGGTCCTCATTTTCTGTTTATTTATATAAGCACACTCAATGTCTCTACAGCAATGCCGAGACACTCCCTTTCCACCTTCTTCCTTCCTCTGAGGACCTTCCCTCTGAAACATGATGGAGACAGCCATGTGGTGCTTGCTCTGATCCCCTTCAAGAAGAATCTGCTATGAGCAGTGTGGTTTGCTGACAGCCCCTGGGGCTGAATCTCTGGATCTGCTTCAGCACTCATGCCTAGGTTGCTTCCAGCAGTGGCAGACTAGGCTCATTTCTGCCTGATGGGAGACCCCCCCGACAGGCGGCTTTGCTCTGGGCCTACTGCCTGCCTTGCTGAGACTTTCTCAGAACTGCTCTGTAGTCGAGGCTCTTCTTACTCAATCCTCCTCATTCCCTTTCTCCCTTTACAGGAATTAAGACTTGCAACCAAGTCTGAAGACTTTTCCTGTTTGCTTTGTTTTCAGCTCTACCTTCATAGGCATTTTCTTAATAAATCTTTTGTACTCTATTTGTCATGGTATCCTGGACCCAAACAGACACCGTAACTGGCCCTGCCCTGCTGCCCAGAACCACACTCAAACTCCCTACCCAGGCAATGATCCTTGCAGAACTTTCTTTCTCTTCCTACTCCACTCATTTCCCACACTGTCAACCCTTAAATGGTGTTGCTCATACATACACACATGCTGCAAGTTCTGACTCTGGACTAGGCCTCAACTCTTCCAGTGTGACAAAATCAGCAACTCTGTCTATGCTTCTGCAAGAAAGACAAGAAAACTCCTCAGCAGATATGGACAGAGAAAGCTCCATGTCAGCAAATGCAGGTTGCAGTCCCAATTCTCAGGCAGAGGTGGTGTGGATGCCTTTCTTCCCATATCTACTGTAATGGGTGATGTGTGAAAATATGTGGGGACTTCTGGTTTTCAGGTTGATAGGGGAGTATGATGATGCTTTTCATGCAGGGCCAGAAACCCAACATGTACAGCAATTTTCGGGGCAGTGCCATATATCTAAGGTTTATCCTGCCCATAATACCCAAAATTGCCCACCTTGAGAGATTCTGTAGCTGGTCATTTAGATACACTAGATCCCTGACTTTCTCATCTATAAAAATAGGAATTTAAAAATACTTGTCCCAGGGAACTTGATTAATTGTCTGACTCTTGATCTCAGCTCAGGTCTTGATCTCAGGGTCATGCACTGAAGCCCCATGATGGGTTCCACACTGGGTGTAAAACCTACTTAAAACAAAAAGCAAAAACAAAACAAAACAAAACAAAACTTGCCCCTAATGTGATGCCTGATATATATCTCAACTAACACTACTTTCTTTTCCCTTCATTTCTCCTCCCTATTTCTCAGGTTGTTGCGAGGAGGTAATGAGATAATACAAGTGAAGCCACTGTGTGAATAAGGAAACCTTCACCCATGTGTACTGGAGTTGAAATATGGATACAGGCTGTTTAGTATAATCTTATTTTAGTGAAAATTTCATCAAATAAACATATGGTTCTGGCACTTTTCTTCCAACTAAAAACTGAACTTATAAAAGATCCTTTTTAAAATAAGGCGTTCCATTTATGCACCATAGTATTGGCTCTTCAAGCCTTATCTGGACAAATTTTGCCCAAGATTTGTTGGATATCATGGTAGCTTCCTTTAGAACCTAGCCCTGTAATTTAAAGGTGTGCCAAGGCTGTTCTGATGGATGCACTGCAAACAGAAAAGGTTAATGTATTCATGTGCCTGTTTAATTGAAACTCCCCAAGGAACAAGTAATCTTTTGCAGGAGGAAGGAAGGGAAACAGAGGAAGCAGGAAGGGAAGCAGCTGGTTGAGGTGCCTTAGTCCTTCTATTCTCTCCTGCCCTCGCCCTCTTCTACATATTTAGCAATCTGCTTTTCAGTTATTTTCTTTCTCAAAATCACTTGGTGTATTTTATACCTTGTATGGACATGAGCATGTCATGGCCACCATCTCTTTTCAAACCTGATCAACTCCTACAAGCATCAGAGCTATAGTGCCTTCACTGGTGAAAATAAGGCAGTGTTGGAGCTAGGATATCAAGAAAATACTAACGGGATATACCGAATGCTCAATAAATTTTGGAATAATATAGTTGAAATTCAATGCACTTTTGGGGGATAATTTGACTTTGCAAAATTCTCTTATTCCCTTTGTCACCCCCCAACAGATGACAAGAATGTGTATGTGTGTGTGTGTGTGAGAGAGAGAGAGAGAGAAAGAGAGAAAGTGTAAGAGAGAGAATGAGGAAGTGAGGGAGAGAGAAGGAGAAATATAATGTTTACACAAGGCAAGAATAAGCCTTTTTATGATATCACTGTGTGTGAGTTACAGATTATGAGTTTTGCTCACTACAAACAACATATTTTATGGTCAAGATTTGTCTACTCATCTGTTGCAATACCAGATAAAATTTTGCTAATAAGAGCTTTTATGCTGTCAATGAAAAAATTACTTGAGAGTAACTGAACTCACCCCATAGAATAAGAATGATAAACTATGTATTTAAATTGATTATAACTACATAATACCAACAAACTACTCAGCTGAACAGTGTTCATCTTCATGGGCAATTGGTGAAACTATAACCAAGTACAGCTAAAGAAAATGGCTCTCTTCTTTGGCTTCTTTGAATGTTCTTTCTTGTTCATGGCCATCAATTTTACCTCTGCCCTATGCTGTGCTTGTTTTGGGCACATGGGAAGGAATAATGACTGTTCTAACACATTTTAAGTAGAGTATCATCACCAGTGGTTCGGCATACCAGATCTGGAGTCTGATGTCTTTGTTCAAATACTAGCTTTGCTATTAACAAGCCGTAGGATCTTGGGCAAGTTGTTTACCTATTTATGCTTTAGTTTCCTCATCTGCAAAAAGAGAAGGATAATGGGACCCACCTAGGAAAATTGTAAAGAAAAGTAATTATAAATTTTAAAAAAAGGAAACAATGTCTGTCACAAAGTAAATGTTCCATGTGTTTTACTTATTGTTCTTATGACTGCTATTAGAGACCCTAACTGATTTAGAGAACTGAGTGATGCTTGGATATTCTTTTGCCAGGTTCTGAAGCTTTCTGGCTACAACCATGTATCACCCTGGAGGGGTCTTCTTCCATCAGTATGACCCATCAGTTCTCATTCTCTCTCCCTCCTTCCCTCCCTCTCTTTTGTTTGACCTATTATATAGCAGCGGGAAGAATATTATGTTGTCCTCTGGCTTTTAGTGGGAAAAGAAAGCATTTCTAAGCTGAGTCCAATCTGGAAATATCCCTTTTCCCTACCTTTCTCAAAATATAAAAAATAACAAAAATATACAACAGAAATTTTATATTCACCATCCTTCCTAACTAGAGCAACTGTAAGATAGTTACCTGGCCAACTAGACCAGCTTATATTAGTATGCATAGAATATCAAGCCTTCTATAGTAGGCAACATATGAGCTAATTATCTTTTATATATGGCTGTGGTAGGCAGTTTCTAACATGGTCCCCAGTGATCCCCCTCCACTATTCTTACCACAGTATAATCCCCTCTGTTTGAGTGTAGGCTGGACCTAGTGACTCACTTCTAATCAACAGAATTTGACCAAAGTGGAAGAATGTCAATTCTAAAATTAGGTGTTGACAGATTCAAGCTTCTATTGCTGATCCTTACTTGCTCTCTGCTTGCTCTGATGGAATTTGGTTCCATGTTATGAGGGGTCTAATAGAGAGGTCCCTGATCTCCAGTCAACAACCAGTGAAGAGCTAAGGCTCACAGTCCTACAGCTTTGAGAGAACTAAGTTGTGTTAACAACCACTAAGTGAGCTCTGAAGCAAATCCTGCTTCAGTTGAACCTTGGGACAGCTGTGTCCCTGGCTAGCAACTTGATTGCAGCACTGTGGGACACTCTGAGCTAGAGGACACAGTTAAGCCATACTCACATTCCTGACCCACAGGAACAATGAGATAATAAACATATTTTTTCTAAGATGCTAAATTTTGGGTTAATTTCTTACACAGAAATAGGTATCTAATATACTTTCATTAGTTGACTTTTTGGGATTTGGAAAAGGCAGAAGAGTTTTTAGCAATTTATTTTTAACTAAAGGCTCACCTGAGATACATTTGTTTTTGTGATTCTTATTTTAATCTTGCCATAAATGTCTAAGGCTATTATTTTGTCTCTGTAATCTCAACCTAGTAAATGTAATTAGATTTTTATTTATGATGGACATCTAGCAGGTAACCATTTTGAAGGTAAATTCTCACTTTACTGCCACCACCATCATCATCATCATCACCATAATCATCAGCATCATCCTATTACACTCTAAGTCTCAAGACCTATTCTAAGGATTTTACCTCATTAATCCTCACAACAGCCGCATAAGGTAGATGCATTATTATAATAATTATTATAACTATTATTATAATTATTATAATCCCAATTTTACAGTAGAGGAAACTAAGGTACAGAGACAGAATGTAACTTGCCCCAGGTGACACTGCTAGTCAGTGACAAAACTAGGATGCAAATGTAGGTCATTAGGCTCCAGACTATAAGATCCTAGTCACTCTGTGATTCTCTCTCTCAAGGACTGAGGACTGCTTAAGATCAGAGAGGGAAGAGGAAGGTGTGGGAGGTTATACTGACATTGGCCTCAGAACACTGACCAACGTAGAGGTTTGTGTTTTGTTTTGTTTTTTTGTAATGATTAATATCAATGGTTTTCTCACAACTCACATCCTCTTAAACGTGAAGAGTAGCAAAACATTAAAATTCTCTATTATAAATATATTAATATTATGGGTCTTTATTCAGAATGAGTAGATTGATTCTCTCTCTCTCCAGTACCTAGAATTGTGTGTGCTCTAAGGAAGGAGACCAATAAAAACTGTGAAATAACCAAACACCTGAAGATGAAAATAATGAAGAAGATGATGCCGGTGATAGCTGCTTCTCAATAACTATGTCCTCTCTTTATGCTATATTGTTTAATCTTTCTACGATTGAAGGGATAGATGCCTCTTCTTATCTTGGTTTTTTATTGGATAAGAATGTACAATAGAGTAATTTGAGGCCAGATCTTAAAGGATTTTGATTACCGGATAGAAGAATTTAAATCATATTTTAAGGATAATAGAAAAAAAAAATGTTGAGTTACTGGTTTGTGAAAAGCCAAGGTAACCCATCACACTCTGAAGTTTAATATGGGCAAAATCAGAGACATTTGGTCCATCCATTCACCTACTCCAAACCTCTCCTCGATTCAAAACAAAATAAAACCCGCAAAACCAAACCTGCTACTCACAAGCTTTCAATGTCCAGAGGTGTTTACCATGGCTTTCTCCAGAGTAAAGTTGATCAATTCTTTCCCATTTACAGCATGCATGTGTTTATGTTTAAAATTTTTGGAATGTTTTATAAACATTATTAACCCCATCACATCTGACAAGTTCAAAAACAGCAAGAAGAAAGCTGATACATGAAGGAGCATATTAGACAGATATAGGTGGATGAATCTGTATTGTATACTGATGAATTAATGGATTTTCCTCAGTGCATTCTGAACCTCACTTACTTTATAGGGAGGACCCCCTTGGGTTTTTATGTGGAGGAGTTCCATGATGAATTCAAGGCCTTTCAAGGTAGCACTTTCCCTTATAACACTACTCTGGTGGAAGGAATTTATCACCAATAATAAACAGATTTCTTATTACATGGTTTTTAGATTTCAAACTCAATAATCCAAATATGGTCTGATTAGTACAGAGTATGGTGAAAGCATTACTTCTTTTTTTTTTTTTAAAGATTTTATTTATTTATTTGACAGAGAGAAATTACAAGTACACTGAGAGACAGGCAGAGAGAGAGAGAGAAGGAAGCAGGCTCCCTGCTGAACAGAGAGCCCGATTCGGGACTCCATCCCAGGACCCTGAGATCATGACCTGAGCCGAAGGCAGCGGCTTAACCCACTGAGCCACCCAGGCGCCCAGCATTACTTCTGATTTATATATCTGACTGTCATTTAAACTTATTTTTAAGAGTTAGACATACTTAGATTCATTTTAAATTACTAACAACACCTAGCTCTGTGATCTTTACATCGGTATGGTTGCTAACCGAAGTTATTCCAGTTCTGTATTTTATTATTAATATTCAATTGCATTCCACCCAGTTGTAAAACATTGAGGACAATTATAGCAAAACATGTGGAATTATAAAATGAAGAAAAAAATTAAAATTGTATTTGAAGTTAAGATATTAAACTTAAAATGATACAAAACAAAACAAAAATATCCAGGGGAATAATTTAATAATTTTATCAGGGTAACTGACCATACAGGTTATTCTGAGCTGCCCACTAGTCAAAACAGAAAGGGATTCCTGGAGCAGAACACCTATCATTTCTTTCGGTGTTTGTTATATGAACTTAGAACTTTATATTTATTTCTGTTGAGCACCATTTTGCTAGTTCAGCTCAGAATTCAAATATAATTGGATCTATGACAGTATGTTCACTGTTCCCAATCAGTTTTGTTAAAATGTGAAAAATATATTGCACTATTACCACAAATTAGTTCTTGACAACCTGAAAAAAAGACAGGCCCCATCAGGAGAACAGGGCAGGGGAGTTTAGTTGTGATACTGGACAACAGTAAGGCAGTCTGGAAGGTCAGGCCCTAAGAGGAAGAGGTGGGTGCTACATACCACTTGCTTTTACAGAGAGCAGTTGAATGGAGACATCTAAAAAGACAATGAGGAATGGCAGGTTATACAAAACAAGTTTTAATATTCAGACAGCTAAGGTCACATTCTGATTTTTCACTTGGTCTAAACTGCTGGTGGAGAAAACAAAATAATTGTTGAATCTGTTGATTTGGATGATTCATGAATATTCTCCTCACTGAATCCACCTTGGGAGCTGAATTACCTTGTTCCATTAATCTTATGGAGAATTAGAACAACCACTATCTTGTGTTTTATCTTTATGGCTTCCGAGATATATTCTTAACCCTGCTATGTCCCTGCTCACTCTCAATCATCAGACATTATGAAGGTGATATAAATTTGATCTTGTAACTCATTCATTACTCATGTGGCTGATGGTGACAGATGTCATTGGTTTAATGATCATAGTTATCCATTGTCATAATTAAGGTGATCATTTAATGAGGCTGGATGTATCATTACTTAATACATCAAATTAGAAAAAGATGTCATGGCTGGACACACAACATCACCCATCATTTCTGAAGATGAGTCAATACCTTAAATTATTCTCAATAAAGCAACAGTGTGGGCCTTCAGGACTTTTAATTTTCAGAGGGATCTTAAATGGTGGCATGAGGTAAGGCCTTCCCAAGCTCTGATGTTGGCCATATGGCCAAATGAAAGCTTCCTTGCCATCCATTATGTTTTGTCACAGAGGCAACTTCACAACTCTAATGCTCTATGAGTGTGGCTACAGGGCGTAGAATCATATTTCCAGGCCCAGCTCAACTGCTATCCACTTACCCTCTAGAACCTTTGAGAAGTGATCGTTCTTTCCACTGACCTGTTGAAATTTTTCCCTGTAACACTCTGAACAGTCCCCCCCCCCAATTTATGGTGTTATTAAATTTATGAAGGCATTTAAAAAATTCTGTCATAAAAAATTCAGAAGGCAGGGCACCTGGGTGGCTCAGTCAGATATGGGGCTGCCTTAGGCTTGGGTCATGATTCCAGGATTCTGGGATAGACTCCCCCTCCCTCTGCTGCTTCCTCTGCTGGTGCATGCTCTCTCTCCCTCTCTCTCTCTGTCAAATAAATAAATAAAATCTTTTTTAAAAAATCAGAATATAGTTACTCCTAATTCCTCTTTTAGCTTTCTTGGGATATGTGTCAGGCATGTTTTGACTTAACTGTTGCTAACTGGGTGTTTCCTATAGGAATAATAGCTCCTGGATATCAATATCCTTGTTATATGTATATTATATCCTTACTGAACCCAGCACTAATTTTTCCATCACCATTTAGTTTTTCAATTCTCAGGGTCAATCACAGGATGAGTCTACTCCACATGTACTTATAAGAAGTTGAAATAACAACTTATTTTGCTTGTTTATTGAAAAAACCTAGGGATGATTGTAAAGCATATATTGATACCATTTTCACGATCCAATACATCTGTGCCCAAACTTGCTAAAATTATATTATTGTATCAGGGTTGTCCCCGGAATTCAATGTTCCTTCTTTTCATTTCATTTTACCATTCACTGATTTATTTAAACACTTGCATAGTCATTGAATCATTCATTCATCATTTAACAAGGATTTATTGAATTCTTTGTATATGCCAGATGCTGTAGAGGAAATATGGAGTTTAAAAAAAAATTGGTTCATGTTTTAGAAAGTTTTAGTTCCTCTGGGTTGATCACTGTCTGGCAGGGGAAGCAGCCATATGGACTGATAACTATAATATATTGTGATATGTACTCTCTTAGAGATTAGTCAGTAACTGTGAATACACAGACCACCAGGAAAGATTGCGTCTGCATAGGAACTTGAAGAAAGATTTAAAAAAAGTGGTGTCATGTATTCTGAATGTTGGTGAATCAGTGAGGGTTTTCTAGAGAAAGGGAGCTATGAAGAGTTTACCTTTTTCAGAAAAATAAGTGGAAGGTGGGGAAATTTAGATACATGGTACATCTAGAAGTCAGGAAATGCTCCAAGTATGGCTTAGAAAGGAGGCTGGGATCAGATAAACAAGTCTTAACAAACTCAACGGAGACATCTTACAGGTGGTCCTGTAGGCCCTTTAGCGGCAAAGCACAGCACTTGACTTAAAAAACCCTTTATTCCACACATAAGTTTACAGATACCTTGGGACAAAGTTCTATAGAGTTGCTGAGCTTAGTAAGTTACATATTTTAAAAAAGAAGTATACCAACTTTGCTGTACTTTGATGTGATAGGTATTTTTAATATCTATCTGCAGCTTTTAAAGAAAAGTCAAAATATACAGTTTGAAGATGTTATAAAATTACAAGCAAAACGAATGTTTTCAACATGGAAAAGATTAAAATGATTTGAAATATTTCTCCTGTCATGTGATTTTTGTCTCTGAAAACTACGCACGCATACACACACACACACACACACGAATTATAAATATTTTCAAACTTGCCCTCTCAAAGAACTTGGGAGTAGAATTTGCAACCTGTGTCAAAGTAAGAGATGGATGCTTTCAATTTTTTTTTTCAAGAACAATTCAGTATAACAAGAGAAGTTTGCATACTAAATTTCAACAGCATAACAAGCCTTTGCCTAGTTGGTGGACAAGATTGCAAAATGTGGTTCATAACATGAAGCAGTCAACAAATTTTCCCTTCAGATTCTTCATTATCATCATGAAGTAGATTTTCAGATATGTAGCCATTAAGATCAAGTATCATGATATCTTGGGCCTAGAATCATATGTTCAATTTGAAGTAATTTAACAAATCAGATGTAATTTTTCAAAAATAATAAATCATTTTTAATATAGTTTTCCCTGTATACATATGTATTTATATAACATATGTTCTATTATTAACACATTTTAATATTAAGAACAATGTATTTATTTTAATTATTTTAAGTATCTATTTTGGGTATGCATAATAAAGAACTAAAGTGGGATAATTCTATAGCACATAAATGAGAATTTTAATATACAATATAAATTATTTAAAATTTATAAATCAGTCTGTTTAAAAGTATGTATATAAGTTTTAAAGCATCACATGTATGAATTTTGAGTGGGCGTGGTAACAGTATTTCAAAAAATTTAAAAAAATTTTTTTGAAATATTGAAATAAATTTTTATTTATTTCAGAAATAGGCCTGTATAAATAAATGTTTGAATTCTGCTGCTATGAAGAAGGTTAGTCATTTGTTTTCTATAAAGGACCTTGAACTGACTTCAGTAAATCATAATCTTTGATCCATGACTTGCTCTATGTTTTGGCCCATGAGTAAACTCCACCCTTTGAGTTTTTAAGATATATATACTTAGATATTTAAAATTTGTATAATTATCCATGGATCTACAACCCCCCAAAACAGCTAGGACCTTAACAGTCACTTGCACTGAATCACATCCCTTCTACCAATATACCAACCCCTGCCTCCCTACACTCACAGAGCTCACATCTTAAATCTTGTGTTCATCACTGTCTTGTTTTAAAATTTGACTTTATTTTAAATTATATTTTCACTTCAGTATTCAGAAGCTTACTTAACGGTTTTTAACTTTAGAAAAAAGGTATCATACTTATGGGTTATTTTGGGATTTACTTTTGTCCCTTAACACTGTACTACCGAAGTCTTTATCACTGCATGCTGCTGTAGTTGATTGGTTTTGACTGTGAGAAAATATTATATTGTTTGACATGCCATAGTTTTTCATCCACTCTCACACTAACAGGTATTTATGGGACTTCATGTTTTTGCTATTGTGATCAGAGGTTCTGAAAACATTTGTGTACCTGTCTTCTGAATAAGTAAACATTTTTCTAGAATATATAACACTGGATCACAGGATATGTGAAAAATTCATTTTAGGAGGTGTTTTCCAAAATGTTTTCTGTGGTGGTTGTACTCATTAATCTGTCAGTGGTTTTCCCACAAGAGGTTTAATACAGGATTTCTGTTTGGGGCAAATAACTCTGGTGGCGATGTTCGGGGTGATACAAAGTGAGGACAGATGGTCTAGAACGCTCTGAGGAAACCATGCCTCATAACATTTCAGTTGTCCCATACACTTCTTAGAAGCCTGTGCTGTTTTTATTAATTATGAAATATGTATTCAAAACCATTTTTTGAAAAAGCCCTTTGTCGTCACATCCAACAAGTCCACAAACTCTAAACACAAAATTTCTGGACATACCCACTATACTGAAGTGAAGCGAAACAAACGATGGCAACCGGCCTTAATATCTCTTTTCCTGTCTCCACACCTCCTCATCAAGGCATACATAATCATAGCCACATGGAGATTGATGCCTTAATATTAATTTTTCTCCAGTAACCAATTTCCCTATTGGTACCACGGGGCAACATGTAGAAGAATCTCTAAATGTTCTTTTTTCCTAAACTTCCCTTGCAGTAACCCTGGAGAAAAAGAGCTCTGACTGTTCTCCCACTATTGCTCAGTTTTTCCTACAGGCTCCAAATTCTGGAGCTCATATCCAATCCACCTTAAAATCTGTTGGTTCTTCCTTCAAAGTAAGTCTCAAATCATGTCACTCCACAGCTCTCCATTGCAACTGCACTGGTCCAAATCAATTCCTGTCTCCAGGACATCTTCTATCTCATATTCTGCAGACTCTTCTCAGACCATTCATCTTCCAAAAACATGAGTCTGATCATACCTCTTCTCGATTCCCTTAATGCGGTTTCATCTCATTCAGCTTAAAGTCCTAATCCCTTACTGGTAACTCATAAAGACCCGATCTGGAATGACCTTTAACTGTGATTGCACTTCCTGTCACTTCTCACTGGTTTCATTCTCTCCTGCCTCATCAGGGTCCTTGCTTTTCCTTAAATGGGTCAACAATGATTCTGCCTCAGCACATGTGAGTTGTTGTCCATTTACTTTGGATATTCTTTCTCATTTTCTACATAGAAACCTAATTCCCTCTCATTAAGGATGCTTCTGGTCAAATGTTATCTCCTGAAGCCTTAACTTATCTTCCTTTCAGAAATGAATCTCTTCATTCTTAGCACATCTACTCCCACATCTCTACCCACACCTACTCCCAGAGAGGTATCATAAATACATTTATCTGTCAATTGTCATTTGCCCTACTAAAGTATAAAATCCCTGTGAAGATGATTTTTTTCTGCTCTATTCACCACTGTGCCCCTAGTCCACAGTGTGCACACACTACAATGTCAAACACAAGGTGTAGCATTCATCAAGTGTCTTCAGTGAATAGAGTTTGGCTCATCTAGAAATTTCCACAACTTCCCCAGAAATTTACCCTCTGTTTTCTTTCTTAAAGATGGTAATAGATGATTCAACAACATCAAATTTTTGCTAAAATACTCACTTGTCTAAGTCTGTTTTTTCATGTTAGGCTTCTGCATAATTTCATTTTTAGAAAGTATTCTGCTGAGATGGTAATTTTTAAAACCACTCATATATAATCTTCTTAACACAAGTAGGATTGCACTATATTCCTATTTTATGGATGACGATATTAGACTTCAGAAGGTTTAAGTAATTTGTTCAAAGTAACATGGATTTTAAGTGCTATGGCTCAGATGGGAGCCATTTCCACCTCACTGTAGAACTTGTGATCTTACCAATTATCCTAGTATCTTCAGGTCCTCATTGTATTGAAGTAACTGCATTGAATATAAGATATGATGACAGAGGACCAAAAAGAAATTAAGTATGTTAATAAACAGATATATAGTTATTATTTCAGAGAATTCCCTGAAAAGCAGTGTTTATGTTGTCTGTTGGGATGGAGGAGCATGAGATGTGTATTGGTGAATATTTTTTAATGGGCTCTGTTGTACCTCAACCAATGTCATGTGGTATTAGACCAGGAATGAGGGCAGAATAGTCAGTGCGTATATGGAAACCTCTTCTGAAACTGCAGCACTATGGATATATTGAGCTGCCTTCCCAACCAAGAGCATTTCTCCGTAGGTGCCCAGGAGAATGGGACATCTATGATCCGTCTGCCAGAGAGGTCCCACCTGCATCCAATGATGTTAGCTGTTATTCACTCCAGCCTATTGTTTGGCAAAACATGTGGGGGAAGGGAAGAGTGATTCATTTTAAGAGGAGCTCCATCATATTAAACTAGGTATTGCTGTATGTTACCTTAAACAATAAATGTGGGGAGATTTTTCAGTCAGTGAAAACAGCAGCAAAAATAAATACCCATAAAACTAAATTCAAATCCCTTCATGTAAAAGTCATGTATAAAATTAAACTGTAGGCAACAGATAAAAGCCAGCAATACCACTGTGTATTATCATAAACTACTTAACTGTAGGAAAATAAAATCAGAGAAAAATTTGAGAAAGTACAATTAAGACTAACTTTGAACAAATGGAATTTTATTTCCTTGATCTAATTAAAAACAAACAAATAAAAAACAGCTGTTGAGATTACTTGGCTTCAATTAAAAATAATATTTAGGGCTTTTATCACTCATATACCTGACATATTTACCTTGCAAGGGAACCTGACTAAATGTAGAGAATTGGCTTCATTCTGGAGAGGCTCAGCACAGTGCACTAATAATTAGGACACCAACTACAAATTAGTAAACTTTGAAGCTCAGCCAAAACTTGAATATGAGATAAAATGCAATTAAAAAAATAAAACCATGCAACTTCATTGTAAAATATAAACATTTTAATTCCATTAAGAGTCTTAAGAAATAAAAAAGTCTTCAAAGAAGTTGTTCTGAAATCCTTTTCAGATTCTTAAAGTATTATTTTTCATATATGTATGTGTATATATAATTTGTTTGAATTTCCCTTCTAGGTAATAGGATATGAGAGTTTTACACAACTTAAATCACAGTACCAAGTGCCCCAATATAAACCTGAAGGAATAGGTTGATAGTAATGGCTTGGTTGTCTCTGAATTGTGCTAGATGGGAAACATTGGGAACTGAACATGAGAAGCAGTTACAGATAAAGTCTGTGTTGGTAAAAACATCCA
Organism: Mustela nigripes; assembly: GCF_022355385.1. Classification (NCBI taxonomy): domain Eukaryota; kingdom Metazoa; phylum Chordata; class Mammalia; order Carnivora; family Mustelidae; genus Mustela; species Mustela nigripes. The sequence goes on along the minus strand of NC_081563.1, from coordinate 44,130,141 downwards.
ACAACAGGAAGTTAAAAGAAATGAAGTAAAGCAGATTATGTACACCATCTGAAGATACTGTGGTAACATGTCCTTAGCAATTGTTGTTGTCTACCAGGCATACCAGTAAGATGGCACAAGTAGACACTTACTAATATAAGTGGTGACTGTCAAGTATGTATGGTGATGGGAGTTTAATCCTCGACAGAATCATCCCAGAGACTCAGTATAGAGATCATCACATGGCAGTGGAGAAATGGTTCCCCTATGAAGGGAAGAGACTTGGGGCTAGGATAACTCTTAGTATTAACTGGGAGTCAGAAATAGAATGTGGACTAACCCTATTAAGTATTAAGTAACAAGTATGTTACAATGCTTCGGTAATTAAATCTGTGTGGCATCTGTCATGAATAAATAGACTCTCAATAGAATTCAATAGAAAAACAAAGTCCAAACATAGGTCTAGATATATGAAAATATAGCATCCAATATGGGAGGTATCACAAATCAGTCCTGAAATGAAAGGATATTCATGAAAATCGGTTGGGACTATTGAGTCTTTACAGAGGGCCAGAGGCTCAGGGACTATGAGAGACTCTAATTCCAGGAAAGACCAGTACACAGTCAGCTACAACTACTCTAATGGCATATAGCATGGGGTTGAAGTGGGAAGACTCTTGTATTAGAAGCCTATGGGCAATGAATGGCCACTACGGTTCATCTAGAGACTCTAGGACACACAAAAAGAAATTGCAAAGCCTTCTAAAGTGAAAGAGTTTATAGGAGGTTCTGATGGGAGTGAATGTTTCATTGCAATTTGGACAGATAGTAGAGCCCTCTGTTGGAGAGGCCCCCTTCAAGGCAGTACAATTTGCAAAACAAACCATCCTCAACAGAGTTGTAAAATCCATTTTTAAATTTTCAAATTTTACTTACAATCTGAAAAAGTTTTTAAAATGTTGGGCTTGTTTTAATGTCATGGAAGCTGAAAGAGTTGATAATTGTTCCTTAACATAATCAAGAATTGAGTGGCCCTTGGTTGACCACATAATTTTCCAAAATTAAGCTGATATGGCAGGACTTTGCACTATGTGTGAGCCAACAGCTTTTCACCTTTTTCAGAAGCTCCTTACTGAAGATTTCTATGTTTAGAATGAGTGTGTCAAATGGATTTCCTCAGAGCATGCTATTGTCAGTGTGATGGCACACTTGGGCTCCTGAAAAAAGTTGGATGTGATTAAGATCTTGTCCAAATAGACCATATATGATGGCAAAGCCACTGGTACCTCAGGGGAAGGTATACCGTGTCACACTAAAAGGCAAACTGCCTGAGAAACTGTTGAAAGGGGCATTGAACAGAACATTTAGCCAAATTTACAATAGGAAAACATTTATCCATTGCTCTTTGGATGAAGCATTAAGGTTGCAATAATCCTTTAAAGATTTTATTTATTTATTTGAGAAAAAGAACAGAGATAGTGACATAGAGCAAGAGCAAGGAGGAGAGGGGGAATTAGGCTCCCTGCTGAGTAGGGAGCCTGATGTGGGACTAGGTCCCAGGAGCCTGGGATCAAGACAAGAGCCAAAGGCAAATGCATAACCATATGAGCCACTCAGGTGCATGGTTACAATACACCACCCATTCTTTTAAGGTTAAGAACAGGCCAAATTGGCAGTTAAATGGAAAAGCAGTGGGGACAAATCATCCCTTCACTAAATAGTTCTCATATAAATGGGTTTCAATCTTGACAGTCAGTTTTAATTTACATTGAGCCATTTTAGCTATTTTATTTGAGGAAGGGGTACTGGTCTCCCATCTTGTCAAGCTCATGTGTAAGTTCCAAAGACTTCATTTAATTTTAAATTAAAATATACTTTATTACTCATTAGGTCAGAGCAACCATGCTTATTTTGCAGTATTTTAGGGTACTAGGTTCTATGGCCATAGGAAATTTAGGCAAAGCCATCATTCTGACACTTAAGGTGTAGCATAAGTATCTGTCCTTTATTTTATATTTAGTAATTCCCCTAAGATACTTCATTTAAATTTAGTGGGATACCCAAGTATAACTCTAATTCGAGCTCCACTATCAATTAAGGCCATGAAGTTTGCCAGTTGTTACATTTTAGGAGGTGTTAAAGTTAATTCAAGATCTGTGATGTGGAGGAATAAAAGCCAATCATCACTCTTTTAACTTTTTGCTGTATAAATTCTTTTGGTCAATTCTGGATTTCCAGTTGGGTCAACTGTGAGCTTTTGGTTCAGCTTTTCTTCTTGCCCTGTATCCATCTTTCCTTCCTTATTTCTTTCCTTTCTTTCCTTCCTTCCTCCTTGTGTGTGTGTGTGTGTGTGTGTGTGTGTGTGTGTGTGGTTAGTGTATATATTTTGGGGGATCCTTTCTACTCTGATCATATTCATAAGTTTATTCCTCCACAGAGTCTCAAATCAGTATCAACAGAGTTAGAGGCCACCTCAACACAATGGACAATTAAGCCCTTGGCTCTGCCGATCCATACCATACATATTTTTCCCTAGAACTTTAGGGATCAGGATTTATCTTTGCATTAGAAGCACAGGCAACAGCAGCAGCTGCAGCAGCAAACACATTTTGTAGAGTCCTAGTGAGACATCTGCCTTCAGGAGCATAGATTTCAGCATGCTACATAGTAATAACTTTTCCTCCATGTAAGTGAGTCTGCACAGGGTACAGGATAGGAGTCCTTCCCCTGAGTCCTCTGTCCAACAGAGGCCAATGCTGGGCTGAGACATACAACTAAGGGTCATAGAGTGAAAGTCATTCTCCTGAGCCTAGCATCTCTCACTGTTTATGGTGGAATCAACATATACAATCATACAGTTGAGACACACAACTCAGGGACACTTTAAGGAGAGCTTCAATCCCATAGTACTAGATAGCAGGGGCTCTGTAGAACTCAGTCAATACAGCACAAAGCAGCCTAGCTCAAAGCCCAAACCTACCAGCAGACAATAATACAGCTCAAAGAGCATAATAGCTAGCAAGCAGCAGTTCAAAATTATTGCTCATCTGCCAGCAGTAGAGCCACTTAGCAAACCAAAGCAAAAGAAAGATCCCTGCTTGGAATGGTCATTAGACAGACATCCTGCTCACGGCACCAAAATTTTGGACATCCCATGAGAAAAAGATACAGCCCCACCCCAAATTTTGTTTGTATGCTGAGACGGATGACACTACCCACCAAGAGGTTATGAAAAGATTTTTTTACTTACAGAAGGAACTGCTGGAGAGAACACGGAGACACCAACAGGTTCCAGCCGACTTGAGCAAGGCAGAGGGAGTGGACTGGGTTTTTATAGTGGCTAGTGCAAGTGCATGCGCTGGGATTTTGTCAGGTTTGAATTTCCCGCAGGCACGGAAGGAGGGAAGCAAACTTTCTCCTTGTCCTATGAAGATATGAAAAGGGAAAAAGAAGATGAGGCATGAAGGCAGCAGTCATACCTCCCCAAAAAGGGGGGTGGGGAGTCAGACCCTTTTATAAATTTTGAATTTACCTTGTGAAGAATTATACATTCAAAACTAAATAAAACCCTCACCTTCATCCTTTCCCGAAATACAAAGTGATAAGGAATCACTATAGATGCTCAAAACCATCATTTTCTATTTATAAACTTCTTTCTATCTCAATTATTTCCCTACAAATGATTTCCCTTGGAGTCTCTTCTCTTGTTAAAAATAGAATTTGGAGGAATATACGCAGAATTATTCATAGCAGGAGGAAATCTTAGAGTTTGTTTCTTTCAATACTTTTCCTGAAACAGGTGTTGAAACTAAATCCAGAGATTTAGCTCAAAGGCCCTGATGGGATTTTGAATTAAGCTTGTCATAAATAATTGTTTTGTTTGTTAGTTCATTTGTTTGGGGAATATCTGGAATTAATCTTTGACATCTGCATCCCCATAAAGTCATGACCTTCTTACAACCCCTCCATGCTTTCCTAATGTGTGCTTCTATCTCTAATACTCTTTTCTTCTGGGAAAGAAGTACTGCTGTGAATTTCAGTTTATTTGGTTGGAGCTTCAATTCCTTATCTAAGTCTTTTTTTTTTTTTTAAGATTTTTTATTTATTTATGACAGAGAGAGATAGTGAAAGAGGGAACAAGTAGAGGGGAGCTGGAGAGAGAAGCAGGTTCCCCACTGAGCAGGGAGCCCGATATGGGACTGGATTCCAGGATGCTGGGATCATGACTTGAGCTGAGACACACTTAATGACTGAGCCACCCAGGCGCCCCTTATCTAAGTCTTGATAGCAAAATAAGAGCTTAACTTCTGTTTCTATCATGTCATTCATGACTGGAATGACTACTCCAAAGATACAACTGACCCTGCCTCACATCACACTTCAGCGATCACTGTTCTGGGGGAGATTTTTATTGCCTAGAACCTGTCTTGGCTTTGACAAGATTCCCTTTGTCACACACCTTTGATGCTAATTGTCCTCCAAATTAAGTATTGCTTTTCTCACTGGCTTCATCTGGATTGTCAACATTCCTCAGAGCCAAAGCTTATCTGGATTATAACAACTTTTAATAAGGGATTTTCTCCAATTTACCATTCTTTGGTGAGACAAGTAGTTCAGATTTAGAAAAGTATCTGAGGAAAGGGGACCTACACAGATCACAGAATAAAATGACCCTGCCCCTCTGTCTTTATCTTCTCTAATAGTACAACTAAATAATACTAAACCTAATCATTCTATATTTTTTAAAAAGCTCCTTTTCCTCCAACTAGTTCAATGCAGTATAATTTTTGAGTACTTATTATACATATAAGATTAAATGTAGAGATTGTCTTTTAACTTTCTTTTCCCATCGATTGCCATACTGCATTTAACACCATGGTGAACAATGAGAAACAGCTGAAAAATCTAGTAGATGTCTGAGTATCTCTTTGTTCCATGCTAGTATTTCTACACTGTGTTCTTGGATCACCTGCATCCAAGTCACCTTGAGTGCCCCACACCAGACCCACTGAATCAGATCTCTTTGAAAGAAGGAAGGAGAGATCTAATGATAATATGTGAGGTGATTGCTATCTACACAAATGTACGAGAATTCTAAAACAGCGGTTCTCAAACTTTGCTGTACATTATATTCACCTGGGAATCTTTAACTATTTCTGATGACTTGCTCCCACTTATAGATACTCTGATATATTGGTATGAGGTGCAATCAGGGCATCAGGATTTATAAAATCTCCTCAGGTGGTAATAATGTGTAGTGAAGTTGGGAACCATTGTTATAAACAATAAATCAGGTGCCTGAGAAATAAAATTAGAAATAAAATTAGAACTTGGCTAACGGGACTTGTTACTTATAATAGCTGAGCAAATTAAGAAATTCTTCTCAGGATTCAGGTTTGGAATGAGTTAAATCTATTCCATGCTTAAAACTGCCTTGTTTATTCAGTAATTAAAAAAAAGAAAAGAAGTTCTCTTCATGGAGTTCTTAAAAGAAATACATATTTAATGTTGGCATTTAATGAAGTCAGCCTTTTGTACAGAACTTTATTACACTTTGCTTTAATTGGAATTTTAGTTGATCTTGTGCCTTTCTGACACAAATCTAAAAGTCACCAGGGACAATTACCACATTGTCATGATAGCCCCAGGATTTTACATTAATTCCCTTAACTTACTGATAGGAACATTCAAATCTTCCACTGATTCAGAGCATGCAGAAAGGATAAATGCTTGGTGATATATTTTTTAAAATGTGTGTGTGAGTGTGTGGGTGAGTAGTATGAGAGAACAATACTTAAATTTCGGGAGGAATTTCCTGTCTCCAAACATTATAAACATTTGAACAATTTACAAAAGGATATGCCAAATCTTTTTTGTGTGGAATTCCTTTTAAATTATTATTTCATTTAACTATTTTTAAAAGAGGAATTTTTATTTTTTTACATGGAGGAAGTACAATGTAACAAATAACTCTTGGATCCAGGTGATTCCAAAATATCCATATTTCTATAAACACTACCTTCTTCCTTTTGGGTATATCAAAGTTCTTTTTACCTTTTCCTATATTCACCCAAGCACTTGCAATGCTTCTAGAAATGCTTCTTCTCTCTACTCTTCCCATAATTCTTCATGCTTCTGAGTTCAGAAATTTTTGCTGGTATATAGAATAATAGTGATGGATAAGGATATACACACACACTTTTCTTCTCTCTCTGTCTTTAATTGCTTACTGATTAAAGTAATAGAGTGGAGTCTTAAGGATTGTCATAAACTATATTTAGCATCTTAGAGAGAAACTGATTCCTGAACTAAAACAGGAAAATCAAGAGACACTGCACGTAGCATTAAAATAGCTAAGGAAATATAAACTCTCATTATAAATTGGCTTTTGGTGTTGGATTCATGCAAAATCTTCCATTTTTCAATAAGAAAGTTATGAAGACACAGGAAAAGAAACCAGTTCTTAAAACTAAAGAGAAAAAGAGACTGAAAGAGAAATGTAACAATGCTCTCTTGGAAAAATTTTTACTAACTATAATGAGAATAATTACAGTAAGAAAAATCTACATTGTTCAGAATTGAGGACTGGTCTTATATATGGCACATAGGAGAAGGCTCTAGGGAAAAACTAAGGAGTGATCTCATGTGGACTCCATGAGTCATTATTATATCTAGCAAAAGAGAGAAATCTGAGAGTGGGAAAGTTTGAAGATGAAATAGATAATCACTGAATGAAAACCTACTGAAAGGAGAAAATACAAGATTTAAAGTAAAATTTAAAAAAATTAAAAAGTTGTTACTTAATTTGAGCAATTCTCTTAGAACTCAGAAAAAAGGTAAAAAAAGAGAGAAAGAGAGAGAGATTAATATGAAGAACAAAAACTGATGTGTTAAAAATGAACATCAGCTAAAATGGTAAATTAGGTAATTCTAAGGGGCTTGCCCTTTCACAGAAACATGGAAAAATCAAGAAAAAATAATCACTATCAACTTTATCAGAACTCAGGAGAAACAATCACACAAAGGTTTAATGTAACCATGCAAATGCTGAATCTAGAAAAAGCAACTTGAAATGTTAAGGAAACTTTATAGCATTTTTATTTGCCTGTGCCCTACTCCCTCCCTGGTTCAGTGGCTGTCCTGATGACTGCTTCTGGCACTCCCAGGGTGAACTCTGGTCCTCCCTTCCTGAGGGAGCAGAGGGAAGAGAACAGACCTTATTTATTAAAAAAAAAAAAAAAAAAAAAAAAAATTGTGTTTGTTCTAACTGCCTGAAAGTCTGCCTAAAGGGGGCTGCCTGGAGAGCTAACACAGCTGTATATTGTTGTTTTGTTTTGTTTTTTCTTCTCAAGTTTCAGACATGACCCTGGACAGAAAAGCAGAAGATGATCTTCCAAAACACGGTAAGTCAAACAACCAATTCAAAACTACTTGGGAAAGAAATTTATACTTGTAGCAAACAATAGTGTCTGATGCCTGGGAGGAAGAGCTGGGCTGGAATGTTTGGGAAATTAGGACATTCAACAGCGTTCATGTACACTGGGACATTTAAAAAGTCGCATGCAGTATAAATATGGTGAATAAAGCTAAACTATAAGTGCTAACTATATACTGAATAACCAAGATAATCAATTATAACAACTAATACTGCTCTATGACTATATCCAAAAATATACATTAAAAATGAGAAGCAGGGGTGCTTGGGGGCTCAGTGGGTTAAGCCTCTGCCTTTGGCTCAGGTCATGATCTCAGGGTCCTGGGACTGAGTCCTGCATTGGGCTCTCTGCTTAGCAGAGAGCGTGCTTCCTCCTCTCTCTCTCTGCCTGCCTCTCAGCCTCTGTGTGATCTCTCTCTGCCAAAAATAAATGAAATCTTTAAAAAAAAATAAGAAGTAAATCAAAATGGCACACTAAAAAAATCATTTAAACACGTAAGAATACAGTAATGGAAGGAAGGAGGAACAAAAAGGCTATAAGAAAATACATAGCAAAAGGACAGGAGTGTGTCCTTCCTTATCAAAAAACGCCCTAAAAGTAAATACAATAAAACTCTTCAAACAAAAGGCAAGAATTGGCAGAATGGATTTAAAAACTATAATCCAACTATATACTGTCTATAAGAGACTCATGTTAGATAAAAAGACAAAAATGGGTTGCATGTGAAAGGATGGAAAATAATAATCCATGAAAATAGTAACCAAGAATAAACTGAATAGTTATACTAATATTGGCCAAAATAGGCTTTAAGTCAAAAACTATGATTAAAAAAAAAGAGGACTCCTGGTTTTGGGTCTAGAATATGAGGTGCTTAGAAGTTGTCACTTTGCCTTTAAAAAAATAAAAATCTGAATAAACTGCAAAATCAACAATCTTTCTAAGATCTGTTAGAGGAGTGAAGTCACAGGGCAAACCACTGCCTTCAAAATTGGAGAGATAGGTGAATACAAAGTTTCAAAACTTACTGGAGCAGAAACCCCTGAGCGGAGACCTCTGAAAGGACAAGTTACTGGGGTAGAAAAACCTGAACTGTAATTGAAGAAATGTTAGAGGGTTACAGGGAAAAATCTAAGTTTAAAATTCCAGGGAGACCCAGTCATGAGGAGACTCTGACACTTCTGTGAGCTTTAACTCTAGGAGCTCAATCAGGTTCTCACAAAGAATATTAGAGAAAAATCCCCTTGGGTTTCCAGCAGGGAGAGGGAAGGAGCCATTTAGAAATATTTCTGAGTATTCTTTTTTTAAAAAGACTGCCTTCTAGAGATAGTATTTCACCAGAGCCTAAACTATTTCACTTTTATCAGAGCCTAGCTGACCCGGAGAAAGGGCATTGCTCAAATCCAGCTACTCTAGCTATTCTGTTGCACCTACAGGGGGAAAAAAACTGAGAAGCACTTGTGAAGTTCATGGTACACATGCGCAGTTTCTCTAAATGAGGACTCATAGGACTAAAGAACACTACCTCGTATTACTAACATTACTAAATGTTTGTTTACTGCACTTCACTTTACCCAGTACATGATATCTTGCCATCAAGAATAAAATTTGTGAAGCACAAAGAGGTGTTTAAAGAGTTTGAAGAGACAGAGCAAGCATCAGAATGAGTTTCACATATGATAGGGATAATGAGGTTAGAGTGGGAATTTAAAACAACTATTATTAATATGTTAAGGAGACAAAGGAGCGCACTATATATTGATAAAAGGATAAATTCATAAAAAATAACAATTTTAATCTTGATGAAATCCCAGTAGTTCATTTTTTCCCTTGCTTCCCTTGCCTTTTGCGTTGTTCCTAGGAAGATGTTGCTGCGGCAGAGGTCGAAGAGGTTGCTGCCCGTGTTCTCCTCAAGGATTTTGATGGATTCCTTTCGTACATTGAGGTCCTTCATCCATTTTGAGTCTATTTTTGTGTGTGGTGTAAGGGAATGGTCCAATTTCATTTTTCTGCATGTGGCTGTCCAATTTTCCCAGCACCATTTATTGAAAAGGCTGTCTTTTTTCCATTGGACATTCTTTCCTGCTTTGTCGAAGATTAGTTGACCATAGAGTTGAGGGTCTATTTCTGGGCTTTCTATTCTGTTCCATTGATCTATGTGTCTGTTTTTGTGCCAGTACCATGCTGTCTTGATGATGACAGCTTTGTAATAGAGCCTGAAGTCCGGAATTCTGATGCCACCAACGTTGGCTTTCTTTTTCAATATCCCTTTGGCTATTCGAGGTCTTTTCTGGTTCCATATAAATTTTAGCATTATTTGTTCCATTTCTTTGAAAAAGATGGATGGTACTTTGATAGGAATTGCATTAAATGTGTAGATTGCTTTAGGTAGCATAGACATTTTCACAATATTTATTCTTCCAATCCAGGAGCATGGAACATTTTTCCATTTCTTTGTGTCTTCCTCAATTTCTTTCATGAGTACTTTATAGTTTTCTGAGTATAGATTCTGTGTCTCTTTGGTTAGGTTTATTCCTAGGTATCTTATGGTTTTGGATGCAATTGTAAATGGGATTGACTCCTTAATATCTCTTTCTTCTGTCTTGCTGTTGGTGTAGAGAAATGCAAATGATTTCTGTGCATTGATTTTATATCCTGAAACTTTACTGAATTCCTGTATAAGTTCTAGCAGTTTTGGAGTGGAGTCTTTTGGGTTTTCCACATATAGTATCATATCATCTGCGAAGAGTGATAATTTGACTTCTTCTTTGCCGATTTGGATGCCTTTAATTTCCTTTTGTTGTCTGATTGCTGAGGCTAGGACCTCTAGTACGATGTTGAATAGCAGTGGTGATAATGGACATCCCTGCCGTGTTCCTGACCTTAGCGGAAAAGCTTTCAGTTTTTCTCCATTGAGAATGATATTTGCGGTGGGTTTTTCATAGATGGCTTTGATGATATTGAGGTATGTGCCCTCTATCCCTACACTTTGAAGAGTTTTGATCAGGAAGGGATGTTGTACTTTGTCAAATGCTTTTTCAGCATCTATTGAGAGTATCATATGGTTCTTGTTCAAGATCAAAAGCTTTTGCACAGCAAAGGAAACAGTTAACAAAATCAAAAGACAACTGACAGAATGGGAGAAGATATTTGCAAACGACATATCAGATAAAGGACTAGTGTCCAGAATCTATAAAGAACTTAGCAAACTCAACACCCAAAGAACAAATAATCCAATCAAGAAATGGGCAGAGGACATGAACAGACATTTCTGCAAAGAAGACATCCAGATGGCCAACAGACACATGAAAAAGTGCTCCATATCCCTCGGCATCAGGGAAATACAAATCAAAACCACAATGCGATATCACCTCACACCAGTCAGAATGGCTAAAATCAACAAGTCAGGAAATGACAGATGCTGGCGAGGATGCGGAAAAAGGGGAACCCTCCTACACTGTTGGTGGGAATGCAAGCTGGTGCAGCCACTCTGGAAAACAGCATGGAGGTTCCTCAAAATGTTGAAAATAGAACTGCCCTATGACCCAGCAATTGCACTATTGGGTATTTACCCTAAAGATACAAATGTAGTGATCCAAAGGGGCACATGCACCCGAATGTTTATAGCAGCAATGTCCACAATAGCCAAACTATGGAAAGAACCTAGATGTCCATCAACAGATGAATGGATCAAGAAGATGTGGTAGATATACACAATGGAATACTATGCAGCCATCAAAAGAAATGAAATCTTGCCATTTGCGACAACATGGATGGAACTAGAGCGTATCATGCTTAGCGAAATAAGTCAAGCAGAGAAAGACAACTATCATATGATCTCCCTGATATGAGGAAGTGGTGATACAACATGGAGGCTTAAGTGGGTAGAAGAAGAATAAATGAAACAAGATGGGATTGGGAGGGAGACAAACCATAAGTGACTCTTAATCTCACAAAACAAACTGAGGGTTGCTGGGGGGAGGGGGTTTGGGAGAAGGGGGTGGGATTATGGACATTGGGGAGGGTATGTGATTTGGTGAGTGCTGTGAAGTGTGTAAACCTGGTGATTCACACACCTGTACCCCTGGGGATAAAAATATATGTGTATAAAAAATAAAAAATTAAAGTCTAAAAAAAAAAAATAACAATTTTAAACATTTAAGTAGCAAACAAAACAGTTCCAAAATAAAAGAAGCAAACATTGACAATGTTAAGGGAAGTGATAGATAAATCTACAATAATAGAGACTTCAATACCCCACTTTTGATATGAAATCTAAACAGAAGATCCATTGGAAATATGGGACTTGAGCAACACTATAAACTGACTAGACCTAACAGACTATACAATATTCAACTCAGAACAGCAGAATAAACAATATTCTCAAGGGCATATGAAACATTCTCCAGGATAGATCATATGCTATGAAACAACAACAACAAAGAGTCTCAATGGTTAAAAAGATTAAAATCATACAAAATATCTTCTCTGAACACAAAGGAGTGAAACTGGAAATCAATAACAAAGAAAACTGTAAAGTTCACCAAGATGTGTAGATTAAACAACACATTTTAAACTACCAACAGGTAAAAAAAAAAAAATCACAAGCAGAATTAAAATACTTTGAAACAAATGAAAACAAAAACACAACATACCAAAACTATGAGATGCAGTGAAGGCATTATTCAGATGGAAATTTATAGCTCTAATGCCAACATTAAAAAAGAAGAAAGTTATCAAATCATTAACTTTACACTTAAAGAACTGAAAAAAAGTAAACTAAACTCAAAGCTAGGAACAGGAAGGAAATAAAAATTAGACAAGAAAATTATGAAATAGGAGACCATCAAGGAGCATTAATGAAATCAGTGTGATTCTTTGAAAATATCAACAAAATTGAAAAATCTTTAGCTATAGAGATTAAAAACAGAAGAGAGAAGATACAAATAAATAAAATCAGACATAAAAGTGGAGATATTTCTACTGACTTTATAAAGGATTATAAGAAAATGTTATGAATTATTGTATACCAACAAATTAGATACTCTATATGAAATAAACAAATTCCTGGATCACGCAAATTACCCCATATGACCAAGACAAAACAGAAAATCTCACCAGACCAATTTCAAGTAAGGAGATTAAAACAGTAATCAAAATCTCCCAACAGAGAAAAGCCCAGGACCAGATGGCATTCCTGGTGAATTCTTCCAAACTTTTAAATAGGAATTTATATTAATCCTTCTAAACCTTTTCTTTCTTTTTTTTTTTTTTTCAATTTATTTATTTGACACAGAGAGAAGTCACAAGTAGGCAGAGCAGTAAGCAGATAGAGGGAAACAGGCTCCCTGCTGAGCAGAGAGCCCGATACGGGGCTCTATCCCAGGACCCTGAGATCATGACCTGAGCTGAAGGCAGAGGCTTAACCCACTGGGCCACCCAGGCACCCTTCCTTCTAAACTTTTTCCAAAAAAATCAAAGGGGAAACACTTTCTGACTCATTACATAAGACCAGAAGTACCCTGATACCTAAGCCAAACAAAGACTCCTCCATAAGAAGAAAGCAAACAAAACAAAAACAAAAAAATCTAAAGACCCAAATCATTTATAAATATAGATTTACCCTACGAATATAAAGGTGGTTCAACATAAGCAAATTAATCAGAGTAATACCATACTATACCACAGAATAAAGGAAAAATTCACATAATCATTTTTATTGCCTTAAAAAGCATTTGACAAAGTCTAATGTCCTTTTATGATTAAAACACTCAGAAAATTGTGAATAAATGGTAACTTAAACATTACAAGGGGCTTTTATTAAAAACTCATAGCTACCATCACAGTCAATGGTGAAATACTAAAACTTTCCTCCTAAGATCAAGAACAAGGCAAGGATGTACTTTCTTACTACTGTTATTCGATATTTTATCAGAAATATTAGCCAAGGCAATTAGGTAAGAAAACTAAAAAGCATGCAAATTGGAAAGAAAGAAGCAAAGCTTTCTCTATTTGAGGCTGACACAATTCTATATACACAAAATCCCTAAGAATTCAGAAGAAAGCCCTTAGAGCTAATGAACAAATCCAGCAAAGTTAAAGTATACAAAATCAACAACAATAAAAAAGAAACAACAAATATCAGTTGTTTCTATATATCAACAATAAACAATCCTAAAAGGAAATTACAAAAGCAACTCATTTAAAGTAGCATTCAGGAGCTCCTGGTGGCTTAGGCAGTTAAGCATCTGACTCTTTATTACAGCTCAGGTCATGATCTCAGGGTCATGAAATTGAGCCCCATGTTGTGCTCAGGGAGGAGTCTGTTTGAGATTCTCTCTCCCTCTGCCCCTCCTCCTTCACGTGCACGTGCTCTCTCTCTCTCTCTCCCTAAAACAAAAAGCATTCAAGGAGAAAAAATACTTAGTAGTAAATTTAACTGAGAAGGTAAAATACATGTATACTTAAAACTGAAAAATACTGCTGAAAGAAGTTCAAATCTTAAATAAATGGAAAGATAAGCCACATTCATGGATTAGAAGACTTTATATTGTTTAGATGCCAATGCTACCCCAAAGAAATCAATAGACTCAATGCAACTCCTATCAAAATTCCAATAGCCCTTTTTATAGAAAAGGAAAAGCTAATCTTCAGATTCATATGGAATTGCAAGGCCCCCTGAATAGACAAAATTATATTGAAAAAGAAAAACAAACCACTTCCTAATATAAAGACTTACTAAAAAGCCACATTAAAAAAAAGAAAAAGAAAAAGAGGCTGGTATTGGTATGAGGATAAACATATATGGATTAATGGAATGAAAATGGAGTCCATAAATAAAATCATACAACTATGGTCATTTGATTTTCAACAAAGGTACCAAAACCATTCAGTAGGGAAAGAACAGTCTCCTTAACAAATAGTGCTGGGATAATTGCATCTCCATCTACAAAAAAAAAAAAAAAAGAAAAAAAAAAAAAAAGAAAAGAGAGAAAGAAAAAGGAAAAAAAAGTCTTATCTTTACCTCACAACATATAAAAATATGAAATCTAAATGGATCACATAAAAACTACAATTTCCTGAAAGAAAACACAGAGTAAATCTTCATGACTTTGGATTTGGCAATGAATTTTCTAGATGTAATATCAAAAATACTAGTAACGAAAGAAAAATAGGTAAGTAAGGCTTCATCGAAATTGAAACTTTCATATGTCAGGGATACCATCAAGAAAATAAAAAGAATATGTATAGAATGGGAGAAAATAATTGCAAATTTTGTATCTGATAATGGTGTAACATTAAGCATATAAAAATAATACTTAGAATTCAACCAGAAAAAAACAAACAAGCTAATTTTAAAATGGCAAAGGAATTCAATATACATTTCTCTAAAAAAGATATACAAATGGCCAATAAATAAATGAAAAGATGCTCAGCATCATGATTCCCTAGGGAAAAGCAAATCAAAACCACAAGATATTATCTCATACTCAATGGGATTGCTATAATAATGATCTTTTAAAATGGAAATTAAAGTATTTCTAAGAATGTGGCAAAATTGGAACACCTGTACATTGTTGACAGGAATATAAAATGGTGTAGCCACTGAGGAAGATTTTTTCAGCTCTCAAAAAATTAAATATAAAATTATCGTGTGACTCAGCAATTCAGCTCCTAGGTTTCTACCCCCCAAAATTAAATATAGGCACTCCAAATACTTCTATCTGAATGTTCATAGAAGCACTATTCACAATAATCAAATGATGAAAACAATCCAAAAGTTCATCAAGTGATATATGTGGATAAAAAAATTTATGTTACAGGGGTGCCTAGGTGGCTTAGTGGGTTAAGCCTCTGCCATCAGCTCAGGTCATGATCTCAGGGTCCTGGGATTGAACCCCGCATCGGGCTCCCTGCTTGGTGGGGAGCCTGCTTCCCTTTCTCTCTCTCTGCCTGCCTCTCTGCCTACTTGTGATCTCCACCTGTCAAATAAATAAATAAAATCTTTAAAAAAAATTATGTTATATACATATAATGAAGTATTATTCAGCCATAAAAAGAAATGCAGTACTAATATATGTTACAATTTGGATGAACTTCAAGAACATTATGCTAAGTGAAAGAAACCAGGCACAAAAGATCACATATTGTATGATATCCTTTATATGAAATATTTGGAATAGGTAAATCCACAAAGAAAGAAAAGAGATTGGTGGTTGCTAGGGACTAGGGAAATGGGGGGTGGGAAATAGCTACTTATGGGTATGAGGCTTTCTTTGGGATGATGAAAATACTTTGAAACTAAATAGAGGTGATGGTTTCGCAATACTGTGAATATACTAAATGCCACTGAATTATTCACTTCACAATTGCTAATTTTATGTTATGTGTATTTCACCTCAATAAAAAATTAAAAAGTGATGTGGTAGATGAATCTAGCAGAAGTAACGCATATCAACACAATAAACGTTTCTGAAGAGAAGTGAAAGGAAGACACAACTATCAAATTAACAATATAAACTAATATTCCCTATGCTAAAAGTCTCATTATGTGGTAGCTGATATTAACTTATACATATCCTGGTTGAATTCTGTAATATAAAGGATAAAGGTTAAATCATAAAAGCACTAAGTTCCAGAAGCCATGCAAAATGTGAAGAGGTTTTAAAAGGCGTAGCAGGTAAAGATTATGACTCAAGAATTTCAGGTTCATCTGAATTACCATTTCTATATGAGAACAGACTACTATTTTCTCCTTTCTTTTATTTTTTTTCCCCTTCCTTTCCCTTCTCTTCCCTTGCTTTCCTTTTCTTTTCTTTCCTCTCACCCTCCCTCCCTTCCTTTCCTTTTTTAGTGAGCAGACCTCCACCTGTCCTTCCTAGGTAGTAGTGTGGAGTGGGAAAGAGCTCTCACACCACATACCTCTTTATGCTGCAATAGCTGGTTCCCCAAAGAACAACCTTTTCTCTCACTCCTCATTTCCTTCCTTATTATTCTCAAGTACAAAGATCACTCCTATCTCAGGGCTTTCCAGCTGTTTTGTTGTTGTTGTTGTTGTTTTTCTTTCCAGGAAACTCCTCTCCTTGTATATGTATATGCTCACCTTCTGTTTCATTCATGTCTGTCAATTTACCCTTATCAAGAAATTTGACCTTTCTATCTAAAACAGCACTATTCCTTTTTTCCCTTTTTATCATGTTAGATTTTTCTCTGTAACACTTAATAAAACCCAACACATTATAAACTTTTTTTTTAATTATCTCTCTTCCTTGGATGTATTTTTCTTGAGAAAAAGGTCTGTGCTTGGTTAACTGTTGTATTCTTGGGCCTAAAACAAAATAAATGTTAATATATATATATATATATATATCTCATTGAATGAATTAATGCACTGAACACAGGTGTAAACCGACAAATATTTCTTGAATAATTGATGGAGATACTCAGCTACCCAGAGTAAAAAGGATTCAAGAAAAAGGAACACCCCAAACAAAGAAATAAAATTATAATTTGGTTTTGGAGCTGATGAGTTTAACCTGGTTAGGGAAAAGCTTTCATCTTGGTAGATCTTGTGAAATAAGACTTTAAATAATTTGTTGGCATGAAATTAGAAAATGTTTAATGCTATGCTAGAAATGCACTATATCATGTTGGCAGGAAGGAGTAGGGAGAAAATGAAGTGAAAAACATTGTAGAAGTATTAAGGGCTTGGATCCCCCAAAAACCCATGGTTAGCACCAAAGTTTAACCCTAAAATTCACAAGCCTAGTCGGTAACAAAACTGGTAATACAATGAATAAGATCCTCAATGAGGCTGAGACTGATGACAGATTATTTTAGACACAATTATAACTGGAACAAAAGTACTCCTGAGTTCACAGATTGTGGGAGGTGGATGAGAAGTTACGTCAGAGAACTGTGCTGATAAACGAGGAAACATCAGGGCAGAGAAAACAGGACAGTGAGCAATAGAGAGGTAAGTGTGTGTCTGCAAGACCAAGGTAACCTGAGATCAGACTCTATTTACTGCCTCAGAAAGCCCGATACCATTAATGCAATCACTTTACAGCAATGAAAGAAACCATAGCTTTAAAGAAGAAATAGGGAAACAAAAACCCAAAGAAACAACACTAGGTAGATTGAAAAACACCCTGATCAGGCAGGTACTTGAGGTACCATTAGCTGTAGCCATTTAGAATCCACTAGAAAAAAATTGGTACTAGAGTCTAGCTTAAATTCTGCTCAAGACAGTGTTAGATTGAATGAAAGGGTCACTTCTATTTAGTGTGCATTTATCTCAGGTCACAGAATTAAATCAACTATAATCCTTCATTCACAAACCTTTCTCATAATGGTTACTTAGGTTTTTTTTAAATTTATTCAGTTAATTGGTTATTAGAAGTCACCATTTAAAACAAAAGCCTAGAACTTTGCAAAAATCTTTATTTAACCATATGATACTCCTTTAATAACCTACCCCACCATCTTCTCCCACTTATCCAAGCAAACAATCACTCCAAAACCCATGTTAATCTTTCCCTTACATTCCTATTGTACATATATGATCCCTAAATTTATTTCTTACCTTTTTTTAACCTTACAAAAAGGGTATGACAGTATATGCACTATTTTAAGATATATATTTTTATATATTGTTAATATTTATCCATACTGTCATGTGCATTGATAGCTTATTTGTTCTTAATGTTGTATAACATTCCATTGTGTGAATAATAAAGTTCATTTATCTCCTTTTCTGTTCACATTGTTTCTCTTTCTTTTTAAATATTTGCTCTTATGGGCAGTATTATTATGAACATTCTTGTACACGTCACCTATTATATCTGCTATTTATTTATTCATAGTATTCGTATATTGGGGGGGTCTGTCCTAAATTCCAGGCACCATAAAGATGCTGGTAGAGAAAATGGTGATTAAAAAAAAGGTTTTTGATCTGTTACAGAACCACATTGGAGAGAGGATTCTCTCTGATCACAAATGTTAAGTGAACAAATTAGTTTATTACCTTTAAAAGATTTAATTCATGTATTTCACCCTATATTGCTTTAAACACAAAGAATTGAGAGTGGCAATGTCTAACTTCAAGAATTGAAAATGAGGGGCACCTGGGTGGCTCAGTGGGTTAAAGCCTCTGCCTTTGGCTCAGGTCATGATCTCAGCGTCCTGGGATGGAGCCCCGCATTGGGATCTCTGCTCAGCAGGGAGCCTGCTTCCTGCCTGCCTCTCCACCTACTTGTGATCTCTCTCTCTCTCTGTCAAATAAATAAATAAAATATTTTTAAAATAAGAATTGAAAATGAATGAAATCTTGCCATTTGCAATGACATGGATGGAGCTAAAGTGTATTATGCTAAGTAAAGTCAGTCAGTCAGTGAAAGAAAATACCGTACGATTTCACTCATGTGGAATTTAAGAAACAAAACAAATAAGCAAAAGTGGAAAAAAGAGAGTGCAAGAGAGGGAAACCAAGGAACAGACTCTTAACCACAGAGAATATGTTAATGGTTACGGGGGGAAGGGGTGGGTTAAATAGGTGATGGAGATTAAGGAGTGTACTTGTGATGAGCACCGGAGGCTATATGAAAGTGTTGAATATAGTCATATTGTACACTTGAAACTAATAGGACACTGAATGCTAACTAACTGAAATCTGAATAAAAACTTTTAAAAAGGAAGAATTGAAAATAAATTGTCATTAGCAATTATTTCCTTTTTTAAAAATTTTAGTCATAAAGATTTTTGTGGGTGGGTTCTCCTTAATTAAGCTCACAACACAGTGCCTAAGCAGCCAGACTATGACCTTGTAAAGCTTATTGGTGTCTAAAATTTATACTTCAAAAATGTATTCCCTTCAAGACTGAAAAAAGGTAATAAGGACACTTTTTTTTTCCTTTCAAGTCATGTGGTAGGTTTAAAAATTTTTATTACAGGCTGTCAGCAAATCAATGGACAGTTAAGCACACTGATCAGCACTGATAAACTGGAAGAAATGTTGCTGTCTCTGTGGGATTTCTTTTAAGTAATAGGAATAACTTGCTGAGAACATGTACATCCTCAAGGACAGACTAGGTAGCTGATCTGGGACTTGTGTTTTTTTCCAACATATAAGAAGCATTTCCTTATAAACTTACCATTCCAAATATTGCTACATGGAGTCTTGACTAGGTTTTGTTCTTTCCTTTTCCTATCTGGAGAGAGAGTATGAGGGTATGTGGGGAAGTAACAGTCAGCCTTTTAAGGTCAATAGGTGACTCACAGCTGGTCCAAGGAATGACTATGACCCTTGGTGAACACTTGTCTAACTTCAGCAGGCAGAGCCAAAGAGTTATGCTTTCCTGCTCCTATAGCATTTGTCACATTTCTCTTAACTGTATTACATCATATAGATCTATACTAATATTACAATAACCATTATATATCTTATATTTCCATGTGTTAGTTGCCCTGACTGTACTTAGAGCTTCCCAATGACGGAATCCATGACTTGATCATCTTTCTTTAGCTTACTGCTTAGCCCTATTCAAATGTCTATTTTATATCTGACACTGGGCTAGATTTTGGGGTTGTTAAGCCTGTAGGCTGGACTTTGATGTTGACCATTTCTCATATTTTTATCACAGATACCTTGCCTTCCTCTTATAGATGGACTCTCATTGCCTATCTGAGAAGAACTTACTTGATGACACCCCTCCTAAAGCAAGGTTAAGGAAAAAACAATTCGTTGGAGGAATGAATGCCTTCATTTTTCTTTATAAGATTAGTCAAGCCATAACAGAAATGGCCATTTTAAAGAATGAAAACAGCAAACCTCCAATGACTAAAACATGTTAAACTACTATTCCAAGGAATATGGTTGGCTGGAAAATTATCTTTAAAGGAAAAAAGAAAATCCATCTGTGTTTATAGAACACTTCCTTGCTTACAAAGCATTCATTGAGTTCCATACTATAAAGCTCTTTGAGATAAGAGCACAGGAACATTCCCATTCCACAGAAGAAAACTTGAGTTTCACAGTTGGCAAGAAGTCATCTCTTAGCTAGAAACAGGTCTTCTCACTTGAAATCCAAGAGAGTATTTAGGACAGAACTTTACCCTAGTGAATTATAGTTAATTCACTGCTTATTATTAGTAAATGATGTCAAACTATTCTCTTCCCTGAGAGAATGTGTCTCTTGCTCTTAAACCTGAGTTCTGCATACTAGGATAAGCACAGAGCTAGGCAAACAGAGAGAGAATCATGTTGTGGTATGTGCAACATACTTGCTATTTATACAGATGAGAGTTTGGATTTAAGAACTGATGTAAGAAAGAGAGTGTTCAAAGCCAATGGTCAAGAAAGAATTCTTGAGAAGTCTTTAGTGCAAAAAGATGATTTTACTAAATCATGGGGACAGGACGTGTGGGCAGAAAGAGCAGCACTGGGGTCATGTGGAGTGGCCCATTATATACTTTCAAGTTAGGAGGGGCTTAGGGATAGTATAATCCTCCCAGGTATTTTGGAAATAAGGTTTCCAGGATCCTGAGAGGGCTAGATAAAGTAGGGAAAAGTCATTTATTACCATCTAATAAAATCTTAGTCATTAGACCCTTCAGATGTATAATGGTGGGTCATATGGTTTGGAGGATAATTGTCAATATGTATCTTGGGGGGGTAGAGATAAAGGATATTGCCAAAGGAATTTTTATATGTTAAAGTAATCTAGTCAGTAAGTGGGAAGAAGACATGAACAGACTTTTCTCCAAAGAAGACATGGTTAACAGACACAAATGGCTAACAGACACAGATGACTAATAGACACATGAAAAAGTGTTCAACATCACTTGGCATCAGGGAAACACAAATCAAAACCACAGTGAGATATCACCTCATACGAGTCAGAATGCCTAAAATCAACAAGACAGGAAACAAGTGTTGGCAAGGATGTGCAGAAAGGGGAATCCTCTTACACTGTTGGTGGGGATGCAAACTGGTACAGACACTCTGGAAAACTGTATGGAGGTTCCTCAAAATGTTAAAAATAGAGCTACCCCTGGGACGCCTGGGTGGCTCAGTGAGTTAAGCCTCTGCCTTCGGCTCAGGTCATGATCTCAGAGTCCTGGGATCGAGTCCCATATCGGGCTCTGCTGGGCAGGGAGCCTGCTTCCTCCTCTCTCTCTCTCTCTCTCTCTCTCTTTCTTTCTGTGCCTGCCTCTCTGCCTACTTGTGATCTCTCTCTGTCACATAAATAAAATCTTTAAAAAAAAAAAAATAGAGCTACCCTATGACCCAGCAATTACACTACTAGGTATCTACCCCAAAGATACAGATGTAGTGAAACGAAGGGGCACATGCACCCCACTGTTCATAGCAGCAATGTCCACAATAGCCAAACTGTGGAAGGAGTTGAGATGCTTTCAACAGAACAATGGATAAAAAAGACGTTGTTTATATATGCAATGGAATATTACTCAGCCATCAGGAAAGATGAATACCCACCATTTGCCTTGACATGGATGGAACTAGAGGGGACTATGTTAAGTGAAATAAGCAGAGAAAGACAATTATGTATCATACGGTTTCACTCATATGTGGAACATAAGGAATATTGTAGAGGACCACAGGGGAAGGAGGGAAAACTGAATAGGAAGTCCTCAGAGAGGGAGACAAATCATGAAAGACTCTGAAATCTGGGAAATAAACTGAAGGTTACAGAAGGGAAGGGGAGTAGAAGGATGGGGTAATTCAATGATGGGTATTAAGGAGGTCATGTGTTGTGATGAGCACTGGGTACTACATGCAACTAATGAATTGCTGAACACTACATCAAAAACTAATGATGTATTACATGTTGGCTAATTGAACCTAATAAAAAAAAATAAAGTAGACTCACAGGACACAGGGTTTGGGCTAAGATTGCCTTTTGCCCTCAGCAAAGTATTAACATGGAGGCAGTTGTGTCCCTAGAGGAACGTCACTCTGCCTGTTTCAAGGACTTGTCCATTGGCAATAAGGAGTAGGAAATTTAATATTTTTTTTATTCTTTTGTTTCCCACAAAAGAATCACACTATACTGAGCAGATGAAACATGTTCTGAGATACAAGAACAAGCCAGGTAACTTCACATTGTTCTGTGGCTTTTAGTAACTTCTTATATACTGAAGTACTACCAAGATGGTATTTGATGGCAAAGGCTATATTTTAAAACAACTGACGGGAAAATGATTTGGACAAAGTCAAGGCAGAGTTAGCCAAGGGAAGCTAAGAACTAGTTCTTTTGTTGTTTTCCATGGCAGATATTCTCGCAGCCCAATTCTGCCTGCATTTTTTTTTTTTTCAATATCACTGTCAGATACAACTAAAAGTAGTTGAGGAAACTTAAAAGATGAAATCCACAAATTCAAAAACTGTGATGCTAGGACCAAGAGAGAATAGCTTTATGTCTAAGATCACTTAGTGTTGTTAACCAAAAGGCCTTCTGTGCATATTTATTTATTTATTTATTTGTGCATATGTAGTGTTACCTGAGATTGGGAAAGTCTTCATCCAAATTAGGAAAAATGGTAAATGGAGACTTTATACAAAGTACCACAAAAACAAATAACCAAGCAACTATGAAATAATAATAATAATACTAAGACTCCCTAAAGTCTATGGGACAGCCCTGAGAAAAGCATAGGAATTTCTTTGGTATAGTCCTGTCCTTAACCATTAAGAGGAAGATAAAAGATTTTGTGCTATAATGAAGTTCTTTAACTTTTATTGTTATTGTTTATTACTAATGTATTAAATAGTACATATTTTAAAATGTGTAACAATGTTTTATCAACTAGCTATTATGGAAATCCAATGTGTACAACATGATCAAATGGAGCTCTTTTGATTGAAGCTGGGGGCAGGCAAAGACCAAACCCCACCCACACGGCCCTTATCCAATCATGATAGTGTTGCATAAACCTTTACAAATATGTTTTCAAGGACGTTATTTGCAGCCATGTTCATAACTAACAAAATTTTAGGGGGAAAAGCCCTTAGTTACTAAGTTGTTAGAGTATTATATAGCACATTATAGAATGCTATTGTCATCATCACAATAAGTTGACATAAATCTGACATAGAAAGATATTCATAATACATCATTAAACCACAAAACCCAAGCCAATCCCTAACCACTGACAAATGGTATGAATGTATTGATCACATTAAAAAAATTTTTCACACATACACATACATAAATTCACATATATTTAAAAAAAAGAAATGAAAATCATGATGTATGCAGGTTTGTTCTGGACAATGGGAGTAAAAATTTTAATATTGCCCATTCTTCTCTGAGAGAAAAGTAGAAGGAGGGATCCCTGCATAAAACTTTGATTATGTTATATTATAAAATATGTCATGTTAAATCAGCTGCAAATGATTAAAATTCCTTAGGCAGAGGTTTGATTTGGGGGGGGTATGTGTCCCTGTTTGGTAAACCACTTAATGAATGATATCCTTTATTCTCTCACCAGGTGCAAGAGCAGCTCTGGGCAGAGCCAGTGATCATTTCCCACAGGAGGAAATGGCAGATGGATTTTTTTAATAGTAATTATATTTATTAATCCATTCTAGGTGGTTTCTTCCACAGTAGTTCTCCTCGGTTAAGGTAAATCTTTGAAAGTCTTATTCGTGCAACTGCTTTATGTCAGCAGCACTTATATAGAATGAAGAAATCAGGATAAAGTCTATAAAAAACAAAGCACCCCAGAAAAAGAACAATAACCTTTAAGGATGTTACACCGCATAATTCCAAAGGTGCAATTTATTTGCAACCTGCCATTCGCAGGAGAAATAACTATAATTCTGAGATTGAAAATTCATTGGTAAGAAGGAAACTAGAACAAGAGAACTAAAATAAATGTAGACTCATAATTCTCAGATGTATTAGGGGCAATACTTATGTGGTTACAATATTGAGCATTTTTACCTTAATAATTAAATATAAGGAGAATTAAAACCTACTTTATAAATATAATCATAAAATTGTACTTAAAATTCCCTGTAATTTTGCACTCTTGTGTCCCAGCTGGTATGTCACTAATTAAGGTTCTCACATGAGGTAATCTAGTGAGTGCTGCTCTGTTACTCAGAGAAGTGTATGACCTAGTTTCTTCCCTTCACTCCTCCATTTCAATACCTTCATTTATTGTGGAGCTCATGAGCAGAATTGCTATTCTACCCCAACACCTCAGCTACTTCTCTACTCATTCATTGATACTGCAAGGAAAAAAGCATCAACAAAGTTGGTCCATGTCCATACAAATTCATGTGATTTAACTTTGATGACTGCATTCAAAAGTCTCCTGTCTAGCTCTTTCATATCTTACTCTCAGAGGAGCATAATTCCTACTGGATGGGCAGAAGAAGAGGAGTTTGCTTATTTATTTATTCATTTATTTATTTTGATTTCAAGCTTTTATTTAAATTCTACTTGGTTGACATATATGGTAAAAATGGTTTCAGATATAGAATTCAGTGATTCAGCACTTACATGTAACAACCGGTGCTAATCACAACAAGGCCCTCCTTAAAACCCACCACCCATTTAGCCCATCCCCTGCACAACTCCATCCATCAAGCCTCAGTTTGTTCTTCATAGTTAAGAGTCTCTTGTGATTTATTTCCCTCTCTCTTTTTCCCATTCCCTATATTTATCTGTTCTGTTTCTTAAATTACACATGTGAATGAAATAATATGGTATTTGTTCTTCTCAAACTTATTTCACTTAGCATAATACACTCTAGCTCCATCCACATCATTGCAAATGGCAAGATTCCATTCTTTTTGATTGCTGAGTAATATTCCATTGTGTGCATATCACTTCTTTATCTATTCATCAGTTGGTGGATATTTGGGCTCTTTCCAAAGTTTGGCTAACTTTGGTAATGCAGCTATAAATACTGGGGGACACGTGCCCCTTCAAATTGGTATTTTTGTATCCTTCAGGTAAATACCTAGTAGTGCAATTGCTGGGTTATAGGGTAGTTCTATTTTTAACTTTTTGAGGGACCTCCATACTGTTTTCCAGAAGGACTGCATCTGTTTGCATCGCCTCCAACAGTGTAAGAGGGTTTCCCTTTCTCCACATCCTCACCAACATCTATTGTTTCCTCTGTTATTAATTTTAGCCAGTCTGGCAGGAGTAAGGTGGTATCTCAATGTGGTTTTGATTTGTATTTTCCTGATGATAAGTGATGGTGAACACATTTTTATGTGTCTGTTGGCCATTGGTGTATTAGAAATGATCTAAGCACTTTTTTGCACTTCCACCTGTTAATTATTTCTGTTTCTCTTTTCCTTTTGTCTTCAACTGAAGGAAAATACTTCCACGTGTGTGTTCATACCCCATTTTATCACTTCCAATTTTTTAAGACTAGAAAGTAAATAGTTCAGATATTTGAACTCCCCTGTACGCTCCTCTCCAACCTTATTCCCACTTGCCTTTTCCTAAGTTAACAACTATTATATATTCAAATTTATAAAGTCCACATTAACTCCTGTTAGAATGAATGTCATCTTCTTGTGACTATACAAGACTTCACTGCTGTTTGTTCTTGTTTCTTATATATTGCAAGTTGCTCTGCCCCATCCCCAGGATTATTCCTATAGCAGACAAGTCTTCATCTTTTAAAAATACAAAACTCATATTCCCTCTCTATGCTTTCACAATTGATTTCTCTTTAACACAGCACTTATTGAAAGATTTGAAAAAAACTCACTATATGCACTTGCCTTTCTTCCTACCATTCCACATAAGTTAATCTTATCCAAGATACCAACCATGTGCACAATGCCAAATCAAACATTCATTGTTTATACTTCATTCACTTGACCTACCAGTATTAGATTCTGTTGATCATTCTCTTTTTGAAACACTTGGCTTGGATTTCAGAACACTGAAAATTCCTGGCTTGATGTAGATTCTGTTAGATTTTCTATGTAGATGATCATATTGCCTGAAAATATTAACAATTTTATTTTTCCCTCCTAAAGCTCATACCTTTTATTTCCCCTTGAATTATTATAATATAAAGGAAATATGAACCATATGGTAATAAAAGAATAGCATTCCAAGTTTTCTTTCTGATATATGGCAAATGTATTATTTTTCATTGAATAGGTTTTGGGTTTTGTTATGCAGCATTTATCAAATTAAGGGATTTTTATTTAATTCATGGTTTTTGAGAGTTTGAAAATACAAAGAAATGCTGGACTTCAGACAACATATTTTCTGCATCTATCTTTTTTTTTTTTTTTTCTGAAACAACTTGTATGAAATGGAAGTTATATGTATTGCTTGAGCATTTGCTAGAGCCTACGCATAAAATCACCTGGGCCTAGGGAAGGGTAGATAATGTATTACAGCATTATTTTCTTTACTGTTTATTGGTTTTGCTCAAGCCAAATCTCTGTCCTCTTTTTTTTTTTTTTTAAGATTTTATTTATTTATTTAAGAGAGAGACAGTGAGCGAGAACATGAGCGAGGAGAAAGTCAGAGGGAGAAGCAGACTCCCCATGGAGCTGGGAGCCTGATATGGGACTCGATCCTGGGACTCCAGGATCATGACCTCAGCCGAAGGCAGTCGTCCAACCAACTGAGCCACCCAGGCGCCCCTCTGTCCTCTTTAGAGTAAAATTCTCTGATGTAATTGTCCCATCCTGACTCAAGGCAGAAACAAAGAAATATTTCAGAGTATTTTACTTTTGTTTTGTTATTGTTCCTTTCCCTCATTCAGACTTTCACTGAGATATGTAAGCTCTTGTTGTTGCTGTTGTTTTATTATTTTTATTAATACATAATGCATTATTTGCCCCAGGGCTACAGGTCTATGAATCATCAGGCTTACACACCTCACAGCACTGACCATATCACATACTCTCCCTAATGTCCATAACCCAACTACCCTCTCCACACCCCTCCTCTGCCCAGCAACCCTCAGTTTATTTTGTGAGATTAAGAGTCTCTTATGGTTTGTCTCCCTTCCAATCATTATTAATTTTATTTTATTTTTTAATTTTCAATTTTTCTTTTTTCAGAGAAGGAGTGCACAGATATGAATGGGGGGGGCAGGAAGAAGCAGAGGAAGAGAGAGACAGAGAGAGAGAGATGGGGGGGATCTTAAGCAGGCTCCATCTTCAGCATTGAGCCAAATACTGGGCTCAATCTCATGACCCTGAGATGACGACTGGAGTCAAAATCAAGAGTTAGATACTTAACTGTCTCAGCCACCTCAGTGCCCCGAGATAGGTAGCTTTTTGAGAGTTCGAACTTGATGCAAGGTTCTCATTTCACCCTTTCTTGTATTGGTTCATTGACTTGTCAACTTATGCCAACTGTTCTAATCTACACTGCTGTTAGCAGTACAGTAGTTCTGGCTATATTGTGCTTATCACTCTAGATTTCAGTTGCAACTTTGTTTTAGGTCTCCATGAATTCTTCCTGACTTCTTTTGCAAGCTCAGCTGTACGTGTAAAATAATGTTGTTGTATTTGCATTTCCAACTGTTTTATAACAGGAGCTATTTCATTCTAAAATATCTCATCTGTCTGATCGCAAAATATAGTAGCCTCATTTACTGTGACTTTTCTAAATATAATTTCTTTTAATAATTTCAAGATGTTGCAAAGCAATGACCTTGTAATATCCTATTTATTTTCATTCAGAATTTTTCTTTAAATTATGAAATATCCAAGTACATATCGAAGAAAACTAAAGTGAACACCTATGCACCTAGTTCAATAAGCATACATCACTTGCACCCAAGAAGCACCTCTATGTCTCTCAACTATCATAACATCATCCAAACCCCTTCCTCCATCAGGTGCCCACTCTTCTCATAAGCGAATAATTCCCTGATATTCCTTTATAGTTGTACCACCTGGGTATGTATCCCTAACTAATGCAATGTTTAATTTTGCATACCTTTTATCTTAATGTGTTATATAACTGTGCTTGTTCTTGATTTTAACATTGTCAAGATGTTTAATCTCATGTTGATATATGTAGCTATTTTTATGTGAGGTATCATATATAATTTTTAACAGTTCATTAAAAGAAATTATGATATACATTTTTTTCCATTACAATAAAATGCTGATATAATCTTTCTAAATATATCTTTTTGTACAAGATTTGCTCTAGATACTGAGACACATGTGAGTTGAAATGCTGGATCACAGGACCTGTGCATATTTAGCTTTGCTAGAAAGCCCAAAGTGCTTCCAAAAGGATTTTATCAGTCTACACTCCTATCATGAAGGAATGAGAGTTACTAATTTGCTAAGTATCCGAGTCAACATTTAATTTTATCAGTCATTTAATTATTTGTTTTTGTATATTAATTTGAGTTTAAGTTGCATTTTCCTCATTACTAGTGAGTTTCACCATCTTTTTTTCATGTTTACCCACTATTCATATTTTCTCTTCTATAATTAAATGCTCACTTTTTTTCCATGAGTCATGTTTTTTTCTTGTTGTTCATAATGATATAAATTCCATTTATATTGGATCCTAAGTCTTTATTAGCTACAGCTGTTGCAGGTATCTTTTGTCAGAGTGTGGACTATCTTCTCTCTTTATGACATATTTTACTGAACAAAAGTTCTTTTTTTAAAAACTGAGGTGTCATTGACAAATAACATATTAGTTCCAGATATACAACAGAATGGTTCGATATTTGTATATACTGAGAAATGATCATTGCAATAAATTCAATTACCATCCATTACTCTACAGAGTTGGAATTTTTTTTCTTATGATTAAAACTTTTAAGATTTACTCTCTTGGAAACTTTCAAATATGCATGAGTATTATTAACCATAGCACCATGCTGTATGTTATATCCCCATGACATATTTTTTTATAACTGGAACTTGGTACTTCTTGACTCTTCACACATTTCGCCTACCCCACACCTCTCTCTCCTCTGGCAACCACCAATTTATTCTCTGTTATGCACGAGCTTGGCTTTTTTGTTTATTTTGTTTCATTTTATTTGTTTGAATGAATAAAAATAAAATAAAATAAAATAAATGTTCTTAATTTTAATATAATTGAATTGATTTTTCATTTTAGCTTGCATTCTTTTGGAGTCTGGTCATGTCTTCTTTAATCAAAAATTAAAACTACTCTAAAATACCACTAGTGAGGTACTAATTATTGTATTCAGTTAGTTTTTTAATACTTTTATTAATGAACATGACTTTTGTCAATATAAATTTTGATGTCTTGGTTATCCCTTTTTTCTTAAAACTATTGCTCCCTTTGCGTAGGTAACAATCTCTTGGTTTTCCCTCTTCTATATATCTTTGCAGCCTAGGTGAGATCATGTTTTGTCACACATCATATAAATGTTGTTTTTATCCATTGTTTGGATAAAATAATGAATAAGGATTCATTGTCCCTCTCATCCCCTATAGTATTTCTGAGTAACTTCACTCATACTTAGGATATCACTTACCACCTCCCAACCAAATCATCTCCTGTGGGCTCTTGGACTCATGTGCTGGAACAAATTAGTTAGAGATCAAAATGTTAGCTTTATTAGAGAACAGCTGACTATATAATGTGACTTCATATCCAGAGTAAAAGGAAAGCCTAACACTCTCTAAATTAGACAGCTCTGCCCAGAGGCACAGAGGGGTAACTAGTTCTCCTCCAACGTGTCAAAGCTTCTTCCTCTAAGCTAAACCAGTCCCTAGAAGGGCAAATCAAAAAACAACTTCTTAGAAGGCAGGCATATCCAAAAGATAATCTCAGACTTAGATGTTTTCCCTCAGAACCATCCGTTATACAAACTCACATTAACATTCAGTGGAAAGTAGTAAGGAACAAAGAAAGAAGTAAGGGGCATTTATTCAAATGAAGTCCTAGATCAAAGGAAATTATTTGTCTTCTAACAAAACCTCCCCAAATTCTCAATGGTTACTTATCACCTGCAAGATTTTATCTAATTTCCTCAACCTGGTATACAGACATCACCTTCTTCTTCTACCCACACCCTCTGACCTCCACCATCTCCAATATCAACTCTCATTATATATTCTTTTTCACTTCAGTCTAGCAGCATTTACCTGCCTATAATTTCTAACATTCATTGTGCTGAGTCCTGACTTTATTCTTCTGGGTATCCTAACTCTCCTTCCTGGAATGTCCTCAGATTTGTCACACAGGTATCTAACTCTTATATATATATCTATTTAACTCTTATATATCTTATATATCTTATATATTTTAACTCTTCTATATCTTATATATATCTCTCTATATATATTATATATATCTGTATATATCTATCTAACTCTTATATTTCTTAAGTCTCAGCTTGAACTTTTCTTTTTTCAGAAAGCTTTTGATTTCTTCCACTCCAGCTGCCTTAAATGACCCTTGTGCAATACTATATTCCATTTTCTAAGATTAAATTCCCTTGGGTGTGTTATAATGACCTATTTATGCGTGTTTTCCCTCCACTAGGCTATAAACTCTTGAGAGTAGTTATCTTCAGACACCAAGAACACTGCAGACATTCAGGATGTTTGATAAATGAATCTTATTTTCCCTTAAACTTTTGACCTATTTGTCTAATAATCTCAGTTGTTTTCCCCTTGGATTTGGCAACAGGTTTGACTTTTCAGCTTTGATTTCTTTCTTTTTTTTTTTTTTTTAGATCTGAGTCCATCCTTAATCTTTCTTGGACTCAGTCAAATCCCACCTGATCTGCTATGGCTTTCAGGGCCCCATCTCAAATATACCTGTACCCGGCCTAGAGTGGACCAATGAGATATGAAATCTCCCTTATGTCTTCTTCCTTCTCATCTCCTCCAGAGCCTTCAGCTTAGAACTTTACTTAGCATTTAAAAAATGAAAATTGCCTCTGATGCCTATGCTAAGGGGGGAGAGAAAGGCATATTTCTTTCAGCAAATGTTTATAAAATGTTACATTCAATGTTCTTTACAGTGTGATCAGGTGATCATGCCAGCCTAGCAACAGAAAACTGAACACAAGGAGCAGTGTTTAGAATTATAATCAAATAAAAATTTTCAAAATTAATTTGGCACATACTCATATTACACATAACAGTTATAGTGCATGTGGTAATATGCTACTAATAGTAAATAGTCCTCACAAGTAACTGTCAGCAAATATTACTTCCTCATAGTGAAACTAAGTATTAGTATTTTTTTTGTTCATTCCCCAGTACCTAGAAGAGCAGCAATAAATGTTGACAGTTTCCCCTGATTGTATGTGCAGTTTAATCTTCATCTTTTGCATATAACTATACTGATTTTTACTGAAATCTAGGATCTAAGTCTTTTCCTCTATATGTTAGGATTCTATGACTTCTAAGGCTAATGATGTTCTTCTTACCTGATCATTCTATAGTGGAATAGACCGCTCCTCACTTCCTATTCAGACCCTTTGGAAGGAGACCCTATAAATAGCTAATTCATCAAATGACCAACTGGAAATCATCAGATGAAAGTGAGAAAGTATCTTTTCAACCAAAAATGGGGTATAGTGTGATTATGGTCAAATAAGGTTCATTGACTATAAGTAACAAACACTAACTTCATTTAAGGCTTAGTATCTGTTAACATATTCAGGTCTTGGAATTATGTGAATATTGTAGCCAAAGTAGTTTTAGATGAGTAAAAAGTAAAACCTTTATGGGCTGTCTGTTGGTATTCTTCCTCAGTCATTTATGATATGACAACTTTAGTTAGAGATCTCAATAGATCAACCTGTTTCCAAAAATATGTTATGTGATCATATCTGTCCTTGAACACCATGGTTACATTCCATCATCAGCTAGGCCTATAATGCTGATAAGGTCCATTTTGCTTCTAGGGGTTAATCGCTTTCACTTTCATTCCACAGTCTTAAACTCCCCTCAGTTCTACCGAGAAGAGGTATCCCATTTTAACAGTAAACCTTCCCACCAATATTTCTGGTCAATAGAAAATAGCTATAAGTTATTTTCTAAACATTTTCATGTTTATCATATCAATTTATTCCTGATGATAACGAAAATAAAGGTCTTGTGAATTGCTGCCAGATAACTCAGTGAAGAGAAATATAGGAAAACAGGAAGCACAATATTTCTATTTTCACAAACATTTAAATATCTTTGCTTACATTATGCCAAATTTTCTCTGACCTTATAAATCACTTAAATAGGTTAGCTATGAATTGAAGTTTCATTGGCCAATCTAACAAACTGTTAAATAAAAAAAAAAAAAAAGCAGCCAAATGCAACACCCTATTTAATACAGAATGTCTTAGGAGTGCAGATATCTCAATAAATTTAGCCTGATTAAAAATAATGCCCTTAATTCTTTAATTTCTTGATTAAGTAGTCACTAAATCAATCCTCCATTATATTTAATAATACAAATTAGTAAATTACTGTATTTCTTCTTGGATATAACTTTGATTCTCCTTTCACTCTGAATACAGTTTTGAATGCAAATTTTTGTTTCCAAGTGAAGAGTAATGAAAAGAGGGTCATGACTTCCTCAGGCAAGGCAGCTCTTTCGGACAGTATTTCAGAAATCCTCTGGGTCCTTCAAGAAATTCTGATTACAATTATTAGGTTATAACTTTTTTAAAAAATCAGGAGCTCAACTGCCATGTAAGAGGTTTGACAATGTTGTGCATTCAACTGGAGTTGTAACTCATTAACCCACAGAAGGACTCTGTGACCTTGGTTTTTGGGAGTGCCAGCCTGTAGTTATAAGGAATAAAATTATTTCAGTACTGTCACATACTTTCTCAGTTTCAGTTCCTGACCTGAGGCAAGGAAGTTAAAGTTTGTTTTTACTTTCCCAGTTATTCAATGCCATTTAGAAAACCATTCTATTTTGTTTTGTTTTGTTTTGTTTTTAACTCATTCCCTTTAAATTGGTGGAATGGGAGCACCTACCTCAGTTTTAACCTTCAATGGTGAACTTATCTTAGGTTCACACAAGTAAGAGTCATTTATCATGGACTGTTACTTTCCTAGCCTCACTATATAAATAGGATTTTCATTGCATTTCACCTATTTCTAGAAAATATCTCATAATTGTCTTTGAGGATCTATTGACTGTACCACTTCTTTAGTACCAGTCGTTAAGTCAGCCTGAATTCTTAGGTTAAAAGTAAAAGAAATGAGGGGCACCTGGGTGGTTCAGTGGGTTAAAGCCTCTGCCTTCAGCTCAGGTCATGATCCCAGGGTCCAGGGATCGAGTCTCGTATCGGGCTCTCTGCTTGTCAGAGAGCCTACTTCCTCCTCTCTCTCTCTGCCTGCCTCTCTGCCTACTTGTGATCTCTCTTTGTCAAATAAATAAATAAATAATCTTAAAAAAAAAAAGTAATAGAAATGAGCTCTTACTAATTTGGAGGGGAAAAGTGGGGACAGCTATTATTTGAAAGACATTACGTTATTATGAAATATGAAAACGTTGGTGAGGAATTGGACCAGGGCATTTCTGGGTTCAATTTCAGGAGTTCATACATTGTTCTAAAGTAAGTCAGCTCCAAGGACTATCTATTCCAACAATGCCCAAAGTAGATCCTTTGATCATTTCTTAATAGGTAAAATTGTACATGAAAGAAGGGCAGATAAAATGGCCTCCACAGTAGAAGAGAAAATAATACGAATAAGGTTAAATATCAGCATCTGGAAATAATGACCCAAAACAAAGTGGATAAAGTAAATGAACATATGTTTTTGGATTTGTTCAATTTTAATTAATAGAATATTATAAAAGCAGAAATGTCTATCAAGTAGTTTAGAAAACTGGATGTTAGAGTATATTGAGAATAGGATGAATATTTGGCAATTAATTTATAAATAAGGTATTTGAAGCTTTACATTAAGTGAGGGCTCTTTAAGAAAACCTATGTAGGAAAAAGGCCAAGTAGATACCCATATTTAGTGAAATAGAAGGAAGACTAAGATAAATTAAGTAGTTAGATTCAGAAACAGTAGTCATAGAAGGAAAAAGAGAATAGTAAGTGAATTATAAATTATCAGGGAGATAAGATATTTTGAGAGAGAATGTTTTATCCTACAACCAATATCATACACAACAGTAAAAATTAAAATTATTCTTATTAAAGTAAAAATGAAGGAAATGGTGCTTGCTATTATTTTTATAATTAAATATTTTATTAACTTATTATTGCTCTAAAAGTATGGCATATGGTAAAAAATGGCCACAAATTGATCACATCCCTGTGTGTACGTCCCTTTGCCATGTAATTTTTGTAGTTTCCTTCATTAAGAGGTGGAGTGTGTAATCTGTTTCTCCACTACCTCAACTGGGGCTTCGACATGAGCTTTTCTTTAACTAATGGCACTTCAGCCTGCTGACTCAAGGCAAAGCTACCCCCAGCTTGCCACCATTAACATGGAGCCGATAGCCAGACATTTGAGTGATTTCCATTCCTTTCCTTATTGGTTGACTTGATTTCTGTAGTATTAACTCCCTTCCATTTCTAAATTTCTAAGTTGTGATTGATTGCAATGGAGAAAGATCCTATGACAAAAGTAGCACTTATGTAGAGAAAGGAGAAATGGGCATAAGGTGGGATGCCATCAGCCTCTTGAAAGTACTGTGTAATTGTTGGCAAACTCAGTAGTTTAGAAGGCTACACGGATATGGAGAAAGGCATGAACCTCTGCTAGAGTATGTGCATTTTCTTTAAAGAGTATCTGATAAACATTAAGTAATCAGTTTGGTTTTCTCCACTTTTGTAGTTTCTTAAACATTATGAAAAGATAGGATTTGTATCTTCCTTTTATATACATGAAGATATTCACCCAGTAGGATATTATTAATGGTGACTAATATAAACAGTGAGAAGTAAAGACTGACATGTACTCAGTAGAATGTGTCAAAGAACAGGCCATTTAGTGCCACTATATTTATTACTCTGTGCTCCTAGGGGCCTGAAATAGTATAGAGAGGATCAAGAAAGGTCTGCCTCAAAAGATTATACATAATTTATTGACCATATGATGATGATTAACATCATGGGAACTGACCAGTGGCTCAAACCTAGTTCAATGGAATGTCTTTTGACTGAAGTGAGTATAACTTTTCACCTTGAATAACATTGATAATAACTTCCCAGTTCAGTCTTTATTCTTTCCCTAGCAATACATATTTCATGATAAAATGGCAACAAAGAGTGGAGATATTAATCTTTTAATTTGCTCTTTAGCACCACTTTAGGGAAAAACTGTTTTCAGAGGTATCATCAAAAATTTTTAATTTTGGCATATTGTGCTCTGTGGTATCAGCCAATGAATATAAATACTTTTCAGATGGATTAAATTTCTGTCATCACAGTGATACCAAAACTTCACTTGGATTAGATCCCATGTTCAGAAAAAATAGGTCATATAAACCTGAAAAGACAGAAAGCTTGCATATCAATCATGAGGAATATGGCCTAAAAATGTTGTAAGGCAAGAGACCATGGAGGTTTTTACCAGACTGTTGCAGTTGGAGCTGACAATATTATGAAACTGTACTCATAATGGCTAATATTCACCCACCTTACTGTGGTCCTTTAAGTGCTGATCCAGCTATCCCGCTGACCTTCTATCACGCCATGTCCCTTTCACCACCACTCATTATACTCCAGTTGAACTGGACATTTAAGAGATGCTCAACTTCACTCGTGATCAGGGAGCTACAAATCAAATCACAATGAGATATCACCTTACAGTTGTCAGAATGGCTAGAATCAAGAAGACGATAAATAGTTAAGTGTTGGTGGGTGAGAATGTGGTTAAAAGTAATTTTAAAAATATATACCAATCTCATTTCCAACTTAGATGTGTTTTATTTGCCTGGTATTCATTTTTCCATCATGCTGGTGTCAGCGCAAATGATGCCTTCTTGTACCACTCTAACGTGGTTGTCTACACAGACTGGACCAAAGTATTATATTATCCTATTTTATTTTCATGTTCTTTTCACTATGAAAAACTGCATTAATTACTCATTGGTGTTATGTCCTTACTCCTCTAGTACAAATTTCACATGACGTAAAACTTGTCTGTCTCATTCAGTATCCCCAGTGCTCAAAATTTGGTCTGACTCTAGATGAAGTAACTTCCTAACATCCTTAATATAATAAGGATATAGCAGGACTTTAGGGCACCTGTGTGGTTCAGTCAGCTAAACAATTGCTTTCAGCTCAGATCATGATCCCAGTGGGGTCCTGGGATTGAGTCTAGCATTGGACTCCCCATTCAGTCGGGAATCTGTTTCTCCCTCTCCCTCTACCCCTCCCTCCTGTTCGTAATCTCTTTCTCTCTCTCTCAAATAAACAAATAAAATCTTAAAAAAAAAAAAAAAAGAAGGAGAAGAAGAAGAAGAAGATGTAGCAGGACCTCAGTCATTAACCATCAGGCTCCTGGGTTCTGGTGGAACATTGTTGTAAGTTCAATTGGGCCATACTGATGCCAAATACTTCAAGTCAAAGACAGAAGGCAAAGCAGTCTTCATGGCAGATTCACCTTTAAGATCTTAAACAGCAAGCCCAGCAGTGTTTTCCCAAAGCTCTTTTATATGCTCTTCTACACATAGGATAGCTCTTCTTTTGATTACCATCAAGTGAAAGGGGGCGATTCCAGGTGGAAAAGAAAGTATGTGACATGAACAATAATCATGCCCAAAGCAGTTAAATATGGATGAATTTTTATACAAGAGAGGTCATCTTGGCTAAATTTGATCTTAAAGAATAAAAGTTTTGTTTGTGCAAGTATTCTGAAACTGTCCTCTTCCCCTGCTAATTAAGCCTCTGGAAAGATATTACCTCTCTTTTAATAAATGTTTCTTTCTTAGTGATGTCATTATCTCATGCCTCTGTGATAAGTAAATGAACTGGCAGGATCAACTTGAGATACCACAGATGAGAAGGTGTGAGCAGCATCTGTGCGTGGATGTGTTAAGGGGGAGTGGGGAAGAATGGGGTGCAGTGCAAGTAGCACTGGGCTAGCACCTTAGACTGTTTTGAGGTGATTTTCTCAAATAGAGGTATGAATCAGCAGGTATACCATACACCTCCTTGACATTTGTGCCTGCAAAATGGTGAGTATAAAGTGCTCAAAAAAAAAAACCCAGAAGCTGCTTTCATAAGAAAAATATATGGGGCTAAGTTTGTCCCTCAGAGATAAAGACCAAAGGAGAATATGTCCACTTAAGGGGTGGAGGAGTGGGAGGGAGTGGGAGTGTAGGCATTTTGAGATGGGTCATCTTGACCTTAAGTAACATTATGCAGAACTTTGAATCCACATCTGCAATGTGTCACTCCTTACAAAGAAATCCTGACTCTCATATATCATTGCTGGCTGTATAAATGGATACCATCATTTGAGTGCCATTTGGCACTAGCTATCAAATTGAAAATGCATTCTCTTTGCTCAAGGATTCATCGGCTGGGAATTTAGTCTGTGGATTACATTAACATAAACACATATATGGGCATGGCCACTGTAGCATTGTTTGTACTCACAAAGAACTGAAAACAATCCAAGTGACAAGCATTTTTAAAAGTAATTCATGATACTTTTATGCAATGTGAAGATTATGCAGCGATTGAGAATAAAGAAGTATGGGTGTACATGCACTGTTATGAGAAGATACTGGAGAAATCTGAAGTAAGAAAAGAAACGTGCAATGATCTGAGTAGAAGAGGATTCCAAATTTGCTGCACAAACATGAACAGAAATTTTAACTTTTAAACCAGCTAAAATATATGTACTTAGTTAAGAGAATTAGCAATAGGTCAGAATAAACAGATGCCTGTTTTTACTTACATTCATGACACATAGCGTTGTCCATAAGAGAGAAGTTGAAATCTCATTTTTGTTTGTTGATGGTCCAACCCTCCACATATACTAGTAGCATGAGGTCTACGATTTTCCTTTGGAATGCCTGTGCTACTCTCTATTTCTCCCCTGAAGAAAGTCCTGAAAGTCCTGAAAATACCTGGGCTAATTTGGTCTGAAGGGGTTAGACACTAAAAACATGGGCTCATTTACTTCAAGTCTGGACAAACATGATTCAACAGACAAAGTTTGCCTATGACCACTATGAACACATGCCAGTCTCTTTTCCTCAACAGTGATAAGTCTAATTTCCCCAAGTTGAGTTATTACAGTCTAGCTTTTTTCTCTTAACTTCACTGCAAGCACCCCAAGTACCAGCTGGACCTCAGAGGGCTGTATTGATATAGAATCCAGAAGTTGCCACCTCATAGACCTAGAAACCCAATCTGGTTCCATAACTGCTAAAGTAGTAGTGGGGTAGCTTCGAAGTATAGGAAGTCTTATCATACCCCAGTTCCTTGGACAATCAGACAGTTCACTGTACATTCCTCCCACTGTTTGTGATTATAAGGTGATTATCTATTTATGTTAATATGGGGAAATAGTACTTCTCTTGGCAAATAAGAATAAAAAATACAAATTTAAATTCTGGCATGCATTTCTTCTGGTAAGACATCCTACTATACGTGTAAAGGAAAGATTTATAAATATATGTAGATAGATATGCAAATATATGTGCTTGTTTTTGCAAAGAAAGTTACAAGGAGGATGTACAAGAAACACTATACAGTGGTACTGCTGGGAGGTGGGAATGATGAGGTTGGAGTACTTCTACTTTTCATTTTTAGATTTTGTTTGCACTGTTTTACTTTTTAATGTTATTATATTGTTTATATCAACATAATTAAAAATGCAGTGTTCCGTTTGCTTTCTCATTTTAACTAAAAATAGGAGGACAAGAAAGAAATAATAGAACTTTCCTTAGAGAAATTTCTAGGCATTTGCTCTTAATTCCTGGCAGGGTTGATTCTGAGCTTCCTGCTTGCACATCAGCTTGCTCAGAGCTCTAAGGAAGTTAGATTTGATTTTATGTCAAAACCAATCATAGAAAACCTTGTATTTAAATGGTACTTTCAGTTTATGAAAATCTGTCTAAAGATACAACATACACACATACATCTCTAAACAATAGCACAGCTTTCATTTTTCCCTCATTTTTCAGTTAAGGCAATGGATCTAGAGAATTTAACACTGTATTATAGACAGGCTTTGAACATCCATTCATCATTATGATGAAGAGGGATATGAATATATCAGGTAATGAGAATAATAATTTAACAAATACACTATTGATATCAATGGGGCCATATATAATCCTGGAGGATTTGCAGAGATTCAAAACATTTGGAGAGCTATCTCTATGGGGAATCACATTGAGAGTCTGACACACTTTTTTAATGTGCTAAATTGAATTAAATCTCCATCTATAAGTGGCAGTAGTAAGTCATTCCAGCAATGTCGATTGTATAAGTTGGCCAGACATAGTAAAACAAAAAATCATTTGACTATGAAGTGTATGTGTGCATGAATGACCTCCGTTCTTTTATAAATCAGCCACAATGATTCCAAAGTCCATGTCAGGCATGAAATGTTTCCAGTTTTAGGCTTCAGGTTGATATGTCTCTAGGAGTATTATAAGCCAATCTGAAATGCTTCCATTTAAGGATGACTAGCTGAGTATATCTCTTTCTTTACTCTAACACATACTGATGTGGGATTCTGGTGAAGTAGAGTCTTCTCCTTTGATGCATAAATCAGGAAACTGCAAGAAATTTGCATTGCCAGAAACTTTCCAACCTAAGTCAGAACTTTCATATCATTAAATTGATCCACTGATACTTGTTTTGATTAAAGCACCAGCTAACTCATAACAGCATCTGTACTCAGTGATATAACTCAAACAAGCATAATGAATGCCTATCTTTTAATTTTTTATGAAAAGACTTCATAATATATAATTAAGATGTTTTTTCCATGTTCTACTGATGAACCATCTGCAGGTATGACATTTAGCATCTGTATTTAAAAGTAGCCACCTGTTACAGTCTGGTAATCCTGACTATGAATCATTTCAGATAAATGGAATGCGGTACCATTTGGATTCAAGGCTCCTCATGCATCCATCATCTTCTTGACATTTATTATTTTATTGCAGGCTATCTTTCAGAGTTTTTTAAGTTGTATCCATTGAAAAGTCTAACTGCATTTGATTTTAAGCAAGGGAATTCTTGGTAAATGTAAAGCAAGAGCAAAGAGTTTTTAGAGGTCCCAAATTTACCCATTTTTTCCTGTCCCTCCCTTAGCAAATTCAGATTATACCTACCTCCAAGTACTCCTCACTTTTCAACTCTTGTTTTTGTCACCCCTTCTAAGACCACCTGTCAGATTTTCCCCTCACTCTCAAGTGTAAATAACTATGAACTCAAGCTGATTTACATCAGAGCAGTAAAAAGACCAGAGCTCTGTAAGAAAGGAAAAAAAATCACTAATGTTAGAGCATTCTGAGAATGAACTGTAATCATAGTTGTGAGATAGCTGAGGTCTCTTCAGGGGTGTAAATATCATTCTCAGTATTAAAAACTACAAGGTATAGGCAGTCAGCTATTCTACTTCCACCTACATAGAATCTCACCTCTAAAGTGACAAGGTCAGAGGAGAGTCTTGCAGAGTTCTATCACTCCACACATGCTGTAAGAATAAAGGACCATAGAAGATAACCATAATAATAAATTTGTCTAATCTACAAAGAAACTAGTACAATGCATGATACACAGTAGCATCTAAAACACTGTAAGTAAAGTTCAGATTAAAATCTAAAGCAAATTAACATATGAGTTGCATATTACACAGTAGAGATAAAGCAACACCTGTTTGTGGGCTAGACTCCTCCGTAATGGCCTTCCCTGATAAGTACAGCAATAGCAACTCTCACTATCATCTGAATTTCAACAAGGTGTTCTGGCCACATTTTCCTTTATGGAACATATGAACACTTCTGCTGTTATTTAAATGTTTTGTGTGCTGGTTTCTTGCAACTAGACTGGAAGTCCTTGGAATGTAGGGACCTTGTGAGACATATGTGTTCATACACATGCATAGATCAATCTTATTTTAGAGTAAGTTTCTAAAGTCATTATATAAGGAAACAATAACAGAGAGATAAAGCAAATCCTAAAAGGATGGCTTGGATTGAGTACCAATTAAAGGAGCCAGTTTATGGTTAGGGGTCATGATTTATGTGAAAATTGCAAAATGATATTCAGCAAGGTGAGATACTCACACTATAAATAGAACAACTTGGAAAGAATAGATTCATGTCTTTATCTTCTCCCCTGCACTCTAAGGCAAATTTTCATTGAGTACAAAGATGTGTGAATTTACCCCTCCTGTTTAAATGACCTTCTCCCTGATTGTTCTGTATAATTTAAATGACAATGTGATGCCAACCCACTATATTTATACATATGTACATATATACCTTTATCTCATTTTTCTAATATTTGTAATAATTTTAAGTTGATTTCAATGCCTCCATAATGTATTGCCTCAGATTCTCCAGTCCACACAGAGCCTTTTCCTCAAGATTTACTTAAGATCTCAGAAGCCATCTTATATGTGGTCCAGAACACTTCTACTATTGCCATAGCTCTACTATGTCACCCCAATTCTGCCAAACAGCAAGAGTCATCATCTCAGTTTCCATATTAAGCCATTTCTGACAGGCCCATTACATCAGGTTCTCTGAAATCAGTCATGTCTGAATCCCAGTAGGGATACAATCCAACACTGAATCCTTGTGACAGAAGGTAGAGATCATTGACTATTAAGTTGGCTGCTAGGAAAGTGTCTATTCTTACCTGTTGTAGGAGCATATAAAGAAAGAAAATAATTCATCTTGAGGGCAGAGAAAGCACAGTAGGACTCTGATCAAAAATGCTAAAGGGACACCTGAGTGGCTCAGTTGGTTAAGCGGCTGCCTTCAGCTCAGGGCATGATCCCAGGTCCTGGGATTGAGTCCCACATTGGGCTTCTTGCTCAGTGGGGAGCCTTACTTCTCCCCCTGCTTGTGCTCTCTCGCTCTGACAAATTAATAAATAAAATCTTTTAAAAAGTGCTAAAATACTGAAGCTTTAGGGATCCAACATTTCTTCAGCAAGGTCTACTTATGAATCCCCTTCAGTTTTTCACTGGATCCAGTCATATGTTCAGTAAAGACAATAACCTGATCTGTTGTACATTTGAAAGGTATATTGGGGTGCCTGGGTGGCTCAGCCAGTTAAACAACCAACTCTTGATTTCTGGCTCAGGTCATGATCTCAGGATTTAAGACCAAGTCCTCCCTGGGCTATGCACTTGGCAGGGAATGTGCTTGAGATTCTCCCTCACCTCCCCCCACCCACCCCACCTGCCACAGTGCCCCTGCACCCCTTCCCCCCAAAAAAAACCTTTAAAAAAAAAAAAAGGGAGAAAAGAAAGGTATGTGAAAGATCTATCAGACTTAAACTATTACTAGGCACAGGGACCAGGAATATATATTTTTGAAAAAAGCCTCTAAACCCTTAGGATATACACTCCTGATTAATACTAAATGGAGTAGATGCTAAATTTCATTCAGAAAACAAAGTCCTAAGGAATTAGAACTCATGATTAGATGACTATTAAAAAAAAACTTCACCCTTGCTTTATCCATAGTATGGGTTTTGGCCAAAGAGGCAAAGAGCTCTGGAGTTCAGGCGCTCTGAAACCACAGAAAACATAATATGAAAAACAAACTTCTTGGGGCACCTGGGTGGCTCAGTGTGCTGAGTCTCTGCCTTTGGCTCAGGTCATGATCTCAGGGTCCTGAGATGGAGCCCCACATCCGGCTCTCTGCTCAGCAGGGAGCCTGCTCTGTCTGCCTCTTTGCCTACTTGTGATCTCTCTCTCTGTGTCAAATAAATAAATAAAATCTTTAAAAAAGCGGGGGGGCACCGGGGTGGCTCAGTGGTTAAGCCTCTGCCTTTGGTTCAGGTCATGATCTAAGGGTCCTGATATCTAGCCCAACATCAGGCTCTCTGCTCAGCAGGGAGCCTGCTTCCCCTCCTCTCCCTCTGCCTGCCTCTCTGCCTACTTATGCTCTCTGTCTGTCAAATAAATAAATAAAATCATTAAACAAACAAACAAAACAAAACAAAAAAACCTTCCTCTGTATTGCATGGATCAAGCACTAGCCTGGAAGGAGAAAATCTGCTGCACAACTTCTCATGTCAGTGGCCAATTTATACTACCTACCTGGACCTCATTTGCAAAACAAGGTATCCAAGCCCTATGATCACTCTGATGGTTAATTTTGTGTGTCATTGTAACCTGAGCCACAGGGTGCCCCGATATTTGGCTAAATAATATGTCTATGTGTGTCTATAAGGGTATTTCTGGGTAAGATTAACATTCAAATTGGCAGAGTAAGCAAAACAGATTGCCCTCCCCAAAGTAACTGGGCTTCATCCAATCCACTGAAGGCTCAAAGAATGAAAAGACTCAATAAGAGAAATTCCTCTCTCTGCCAGACTGTCTTTGAACTAGGATGCTGGTCTTCTACTGTCTTTGGACTGGAACTAGAAGTAATACCATTGGCTCTCCTATCAGCTCTCCAGGGTCCTCAGCTTGCCAACTGCAGATCTTGGCCTCCATAATTGTATAAGCACATGCGTATATATACACGCGCACATGCATTCGTGAATACATGTATGCATACAGTTTCTGCTTTTCTGGGTAACACAGGCTAATATGGTCATTAAAATCCTTTCCATAATCCCACCCCCTTCTCCCAAAAAAAAAAAAAAAAAAATCCTTTCCATCCCAAATATCCTGTTCTGCTTCTAAAGACAGTTCTGGTAGAGTCTGAATTTGGTGTCCCTTCCATGAGCTCCAAGACACCCTGAATTTTGGTATATCAGCATACCTTTCACAGCATATTATAACTGCTTATCAAAAGCCTGTCTCCTCCACTAAACATTAGGTATGTTAAGTCAGGAACCATGTTAATCATATTTCTTTTTGTATCTTTAGTATCTAGCACAAGCCAGGAAAACAGTAAACACAGATGGAGAATTTATTGAAAGAATAAATGTAACTGAAAGCTTAAAAAAGAACAATATATTTCTCCTTCTAACTAAACAGAATGTCAAACATTCCTTATTGAAAAACTTGTGCTTTCTCTTGTCACCTCATTTGCACCTGGCATTTCACCTTTAAAAGAGGCAGCCAA
This sequence comes from Mustela nigripes, assembly GCF_022355385.1. Classification (NCBI taxonomy): domain Eukaryota; kingdom Metazoa; phylum Chordata; class Mammalia; order Carnivora; family Mustelidae; genus Mustela; species Mustela nigripes. The sequence continues at coordinate 44,085,551 of NC_081563.1, read as the reverse complement.
GGAACATAATTGTAGATTTTAGGTTTTAAGGGGACCAAATTCATGTCAAAGCATTTTACAGGTAAGGAAATTGGGAGGAAGTGGGTATTTACTAAAAGCCACTTTTGCAAAATGTATTATTTCAACTTGGCAGGACATTTTTGTTCTTTCTGTTATTACAACTGGTCCACGGGATCATTCTAGCTCCAATCCATGTATAGACACACACAGTTAACAGCAATTTTATAAATGTGTCTTCTAGGGCACTCAGTTTCCAAATCTCTGATATACATGTGAAATCCTATAGGAAAGTTGGACAAATAAATGTTGCTGTGCTACAAACTGATGCAGAGTATATCACTATACAGATATGGTACAGATACAGATATGGTTATAATATATTTGTGTATATATAATGTATATTATATGCACATACACACATATAGTAAAATAGTGGGCAAAGAGGAAATTGAGATGGTATCTAAAGAAGACCATTTAGTATTTTTTAAATACCTTTCTGAAAATATATCATTACTATCATCTTCAATGTGAATCTACTGGAGATAAGAGGTACCAGGGGTAGTGTGTGGTATAAGATGAAAATTTTTCTGTACTAAAACCAAGTAAATCCCAGGCAAACTAGAACTAGTTGGTCATTGTCAGGTAAATTACTTCAAGGGAAGTAAATTACTTCTCTTGCCCAGAATTACATAAGGAGCTTGTATTGAGGAAGGGGCCAGAACTGGATAAGCCACTACAAACATAACTATAAAAAAGGGTGAGGCACATAACACAAGCTAAGGTTTATGACCCAAGCAAAAGCAGTCTGAGCATCAGAAAACCAAAAAGAGAGAGCAGTGGGAGTGCTTAGGAATGTTGGGCTCATTTTGTTTCTTAATTACACAAATGATATATGAATGAATTTTCATTGTGTTGAAGGGTATAAAGCATGATATTAAACTACCATTTCACTCCTCCTTTGTCTACAGCTAACCAATGTTTACAGTTTGAGGCATACCCTTCCTGATGATTCTTTATGTATTACATATATGCTATGTATGAATACAATCATTTTTATATAAATATCTTTATACTACATATTTTGCTTTGTAACTTGATGCTTCCACTTTAAAACTCACTTTAAAAAAAAAATGCCACTGTGTGGCATTTTATGAAACATTTCACAGATCTATGGTCATTTATTTAGCTATTGACCTATTCATGGTCACTTAGTTTGCTAACAATTTTCAAATAATAAGCAATGATTCAAGAGGTATCTTTACACATATATCTTTATGCACAGAATGAATCATTACTATAGGTTATGTTTATTAACAATAATTATGATAATTAACATGTATTTAGTGCTCATTATGTGTCAAGCTCTATGTTAAGCATTTTGTGTCTCATTTAATCTTTACAATAACCATAAGAATAAGGTAGTCCATTTTAAAGATAAAAAGACTGCAATTCAGACAGGATAAGTAGTGTGAGCAAGGCCAATCTAGTAAAAAGAGATGGGGTCAGGGGATATAAGCCCAGGCAGTAGTTTTTCAGAACAGGGCCAGAAGTGCAATTGCTGGATACTGTTTATATATATAAATCATTCAGCAACTGAAATCCTAGATGCTCTAAGTTTGATTTTTGATTATTTTTCCATTTTAACTAAACAAGATGTTGGTCAGTCTTCATTTAAAAGCTTGTTTATAGTTTGCATCACTTCATTTGCACCTGACATTTTCTGTTTGGACAAACCATCCAGGGAACACAGAATTCAATTTTTTACTTGACTTTGTAATGCCAAATTGCATTTCTTTGATCACCATCATCATAAATTTACATCATTTATGGTTTTGTATTGCAAAATTTGTTTTTATCCTTTGTTCAATTTCTGTTTTTTTTTACATTTTTAAAAATTTCTATAAATCCTTTTTAAAGATTTATTTATTTGCGAGAGAGAGAGGCAAGTAGAAGGGGCAGAGGGAGAGACAGAGAGAATCACAAGCAGATCACAAGCAGACTTCCCACTGAGCACAGAGTCTGACCTGGGGCTGGTTCTCATGACCCTTCTGAGATCAGGACATGAGCCAAAACCAAGTTAGTTGCTTAACCAACTGCACCACTGAGGCACCCCAGATTTCTATAAATTCTTTATATATTCTGCATATTGGCTCTTTGTTATTTATCTTTCAAATATTTTATAGAATTGATTTAGTTTTACTTAGTGTTGGCATAGAAATAAGTTTGCTGCTATTAGCTCCAACTATTAACAGTCTTTCTGCATTTGGCTACTTCACTGGAAGTAAATGAAATCAAAGCTCCTGTGATGGCAGCAGATTCAAAGATTCCTGTCCTGGATTTCTTTCTGCACAGTAATTTTAAGGATGTAGCTGAAAACTCACTGAACAGGATGCAGCAAAATGTGTGTACTTGACATTAAATGATGATATTGTCAGAAGTTCCCAATAGGTCCATGTGCCCAGCATCACTGCTAAATGAAGCAGTTGTTACTTAGCCTACTAAAAACTTCTGTCATTATCATCATGCAGTGTTCAATTTTACATAGTTTTAAACCATAACTCCTTCTTCAGTTTGAAGAAAACAACATTCGATAAATAGGACATTTTTCCTACTTTTAAAAACCTGTGCTCATTCCTTAATGTAGCTGAATGCTAAGGCAGGTTAACAGAATTAAAACAGGTGAGGGCTTCCTTTTTCTAGGAAATTTAGGAATCATCAACTAAAGTAGAATATATGCAAGGTGTATATGCTTATATCCCTTTGGGGATATCAAGTTATACTTCCAAATTCTCAATGCTAGTAAAACATGTGATTTCTAGAACATGCAAATAGAGTGGTTACAGAATATTAAAATCTCCACAAATCACCTTGCTATATCTTAAATATTGTATTTAGTGGATCTTATTATATAAAACTTGCAGATATTTGGAAATATATTGATGGCAACTTCCTGAAATGAGAGCTTATAGATTCACTCTGTTTGGAGAGTATAAAATGGCACTCTGAAACAACAGTATAAGGGCTAAAGCATTAAAAGAAATGGTAGGTAACACTATGAAATTGATTGGCGCTTGTGAATAAGGAGCCATAATAAAGAGAAAAAAAATTCTCCTTCATCCCATAAAGATATAACCTCTATGAAACTTGCTTTTCCACTACTAACAAGTAAATAACTGATTTCTGACTGGGAAGAATGGAAGTACATTGTGTATGTGTGTGTATGTATGTGAAGTTGTATGTTATTTAAAGGTAGATTTTGATGCATTAAAGATGCATAATGTAAACCATAGAGTCACCATTAATTAAAATACATAGCAAATAAACTAATAGTGATGTTTAAAATGTAATCTTAAAAAAAATACACAATTACTCCAAAAGATATCAGGAAAAGGAGGATAAAAGAACAATGGTCAGATGACATAAACAAAAAACAAAAAAGCATTATGGTGATTTAAAAACAATTAAAATATTTGATCTTTAAAAATCAACAACGTTGGGGTGCCTGGGTGGCTCAGTGGATTAAAGCCTCTGCCTTTGCCTCAGGTCATGATCCAAGGGTTCTGGGATCAAGCCCCATGTCAGGCTCTCTGCTCAGTGGGAAGCATGCTCCCCCCCATTCCCCACTTGCCTCTCTGCCCACTTGTGGTCTCTGTCTGTCAAATAAATAAATAAAATCTTTTAAAAAATAAGAAAATAAAAAATAAATAAAAGAAAATAAAAATCAACAACATTGATAACTGCCTTAAATATAAATGCTCCAAATTATAAGAGATTCTAACAATGAATAAGAAAGTAAAATAGAACTTTAGTTTGTCTATAAAAAAGTCATTGTAAATATGAAGATAAAAATAAGTTCAAGGTACAAGAATGAAAAAGAGAAATACATAGAGGTTATATTGATACCTTACAAAGTAGATTTCAGAAAATGAAATATTACCAAGGATAAAAGAATAATCTAGCAATGATAAGGGACAATTCAACAAGAAGACAACAATTCTCAGTGTGCAAGCACACAATTACAGAGCTTCAAATACATGCCACAAAAAGTAACAGAATTAAAAATACAGGGGTTTTGGGGTGGCTCAGTGGTTAAGCCTCTGCCTTTGGCTCAGGTCATGATCTAAGGGTCCTGCTATCTAGCCCGACATCAGGCTCTCTGCTCAGCAGGGAGCCTGCTTTCCCCTCTCTCCCTCTGCCTGCCTCTCTGCCTACTTGTGAACTCTGTCTGTCAAATAAATAAATAAAACGTTTTTAAAAAATAATTAAAAATAGAGATAGACAAGTCTCCAGTTATATTTGGGTTTTCAACTCTACTTCCTTAGTAAGTTATAAAAGAAATAAAATAAGTAAAGATATACAAAAGTGAAGCAAACCTATCAGTTATTTGACCTAATTGACATTTATAGAACACTTCACCCAGCCAAGAGAATTATCATTTTCTTATTATTTTCAATAAATTTATAAAGATTGAAATCATAGACAGTGTATCTCTGATAACACAGAAATCATACATAGTGTGTTTTCTCAGCAGACTATGCTAAACTCAACCAACAAAAGGATATTTTAGAAATTTCCCAAATATTTGGAAATTAAATAACATGCTTTTTCATGATCTGTTGGCAATTATCAAAACAATTATCAAAAACAATTATCAAAACAATTATCAAAAAAGAAATTAGAGAATATTTTGAATTGAATTAAAAAATATTTGAATTGAATTAAAAATATGTAAGCTGTAAGTGCTTACAGGGAAGTATGTGGTTTTAAAGGTTAATATTAAAAAAGGAAAGATCTAAAATCCATTATCTAAGCTTCTATCATAAAACATAGAGAAAGGGGCAAATTTAACTTGAAGAAAGTGAAAGAGAAAAAAAAAAATAAGAATGGAATTCAAGGAGACAGAAAGCAAATAGCAATAAAATTCAATGAAGCCAAAACTTGTTCACTCGAATAAACAATACAGTTGATAAATGTTAGCTAGATTGATCATAAGTAAACAAAAAAAATTAACAAACTAATAATGTTGGGAATAAAAGAGGGAATATCACATCAGATCCCATTCTTAACTTTGGCTCTTCTGGTTTTTTATTTTTTATTTTTTTTGGACAAGAAAATTATTTGTTGTGGCTTGCAGTGCTATTCTGTGTATTTTAAGATGTTTAGCAGTATCTCTGGTCTCTACTTACTAAATGCCAGTAGCAACCCAAGTCCTGACCATCACAAATGTTTCCAAACATTGCCAAATGTCTCCTGGAAGGCAAAGTCAATTCCAGCTGAAAATCACTGCTATAAATGTAAATGGATAAAAGGGAAATATTTTCAACAACATTTTGATAATAAATTTAGATAAAATGGAAAAAAAGTCCTGAAAAAAACCCAGGAACAATCAAAAGTGAATTTTCAAGAGGAAAAAGAAACTCAATATAGCCTTATATGAAGCCTTAAAAAAACTGCATTTTAAAAATCCTCTCCATAGGTATGAAAGTATGACATTTTAGTAAGCCAATATTCCCATAAATATTTTAAAATTCCAGAGGTGCCTGAAGAGTATTGAAACTGAAGAAAAAAGGAAGTTTTAAGGAGAGGGTCAAAGCTTGGAACAAGTGATAAGCATGGAATAAGTTTCCCTTTTCTACAACTTTATCCCAAGGAACGAGATAATCCCAAAGGCTTCAGTGTCAGACAGCTAGATATCTCGCAGAAATACCAGCTCTGCCTGAAATAACCAGAGGAAGTAGACTTGCTGCAGAAGTGTGGATAGGAAACACCAGAAATGAGAAAGCAAGAGAATGGTTACTCCCATTTCTGTATTTATACCCAGCCCAAATTTCTAGTTCATCTCAAGAATCACAATTATAGAAGGCAAAACAAAACTCTTTGGAAATAAGTCTTAAAGAATTGAGATTTTAGCTGTCATGCCCCAGAGGCATGAGATTTTTAAATTTGTGTCTAATCAAATTAACTGCCTGCTAAAGCAACCATCAACACTTTCAGAACAATAGAGCAGAACCCAGAGTGTATATAAACAATCACATCACATCAAAGGTTAAAGTGCCAAAATATAGAAATGTGAACATATATTTGCCACAAGACCCAGAAACTTCACTTCTAGGTGTCTATTCAAGAGGAAAAAAAATATCTTTCCACATAATGTCTTAATACCCAAATGTACATGTTACCTTCATTCATAAAAGTTATAACCCCCATTTCTTTGTGTCACCTTCAGTTTGTTTCATCAGTTTTTATAGTTTTCAGAGTACAGAACTTTGGTTAAGTTTATTCCTAGGTATTCTATTAATTTTGGTACAATTGCAAATGGGATTGTTTTCTTTTTTTTTTTAATTTTTTATTTTTTATAAACATATATTTTTATCCCCAGGGGTACATTCCATGCTCAGGGGTTGGAAGAATTATATTGTTAAAATGTTTGTACTACCAGAAACCTTCTACAGATTTAAAGCAATATCTACCAAGATACCAAAAGAATTTTTCACAGAACTAGAAAAAACAATCCTAAAATTTGTATGAAACCACAAAAGACTCTGAATAGCCAAAGCAACCTTGAGAAAGAAAAACAAAACTGGAGGTATCACAATTCAGACTTTAAGTTAGATTACAAAGCTATAGTAATCAAACCAGTATGGTACTGGCACAAAAGGAGGCACACAGATCAATGGAACAGAATAGAGAATCTGGACATAAACCCACAATTATATGGTCAATTAATCTTTCACAAAGGAGGAAATAATGAGCAATGGGAAAAAAGACAGTCTCTTCAATAAATGGTGTTGGAAAAATTCGACAGCTACATACAAAAGAAAGAAACTGGACAATTTCTTGTACCATACACAAAAATAAATTCAAAATGGATTAAAGACCTACATGTGAGACCTGAAACTGTAAATATTCTTGAAGAGAGCACAGGCATCAATTACTTTTACATTGGCTGTAGCAACATCTTTGTAAATTTGTCTCTTGAAATAAGGCAAGTAAAAGTGAGAATAAACTATTGGGACTACATCAAAATAAAAAGGTTTTGCACAGCAAAGGATACAATCAACACAACTCAAGGACAAGCTATTGAATGGGAGAAGATGTTTGCAAATGACATATCAGATAAGGAGCTAGTATTCAAAATACATAAAGAATTTATTAAATTCAACACCCCAAATCCAATAATCCAATTGAAAATGGGCATAAACAGCCATTTATCCAAGGAAGACATACAAATGGTCAACAGACACATGAAAAAAACGTTCGACATCACTTGGCATCAGAGAAGTACAAATCAAAACCACAATAAGATAACACCTCACACTCATCAGAATGGCTAAAATTAACAAGTCAGGAAACAACAAATATTGGCAAGGATGGGCAGAAAGGGGAACCATCTTGCACTGTTGGTGGGAATGGAAGCTGGTACAGCCACTCTGGAAAGCAGTATGGAGGTTCCTCAAGAAGTTAAAAATAGAGCTATCCTACAGCTCAGCAATTAGGTATTTACCCCAAATATACAAATATGATGATCTGATACACACATGCACAATGGAGTATTAGTCATCAGAAAGGATGAATATTCACCATTTACATCCACATGGATGCAATGGGAGGGTATTATGCTAAGCAAAATAAATCAATCAGAGAAAGACAAATAGAAAAAAAAAAAAAAGTTATAACCTCCAAACAGCTTAAATGCCCATCAGCAGGTGAAGGCTAGCAAACTGTGGTATACCTATGAAATAAATTAACACTTAGTAATAAAAAGGAAGGAACTGCTAATAAAGTATGGATGGATCTCAAAAACATAATGAGGGAACAAAACTAGACACAAGAGTACACACTGTATAGTTCTATTTCTATTTAACCCCAAAGAAAGTAAAACTAGTCTATGTGATAAAAAAGAAAACAAAAGTTGCCCAAGGTATTTATGGATGGCTAGAGTCATTTGACCTCAAAGGGGTATGAGAGATTTTTTTTGTAAGTCAGATATGTGCTATAACTTGATTATGGTGGTGCATAGTTGTGTACATTTGTCAAAACTCAAGTGGATGCACCATATAATGTATCAATGGTTTTGATTAAATTATAAAATGAGGTGAGGGATTTGTAGCAAAGTGGCCAAATACATATGAGAAAACCCTCTTATTACAATTTCCTCTTAGATATTCAAGATGAATTTTAACTAATTAAAATTCTGGTAGGCATGCACAACATAAAAACAAAAACCAGAAACAATTTAGCCAATTTTTAGCCCGGTATTTGCAAAACTCATTTAATTAGGACTTTTCTTTTTTTCAGTGTGTCACTCATAACATCATTGAGAACTAGACATATGAGGAATTCCTCTCTCTGGGAAGAACTTTGTAACCAGATAGAGTTCTATAATTTTAGGAAATATTTATGAATAATATACTATAGTTTCTTTCTGAAACATGGTTACAAAATAAATATTGGGATATTCAGACTTTAATATATAATGAAAGACACTAAAAGGTTAATGAGAAATATAAACATTTAGTTCAAAAATACATTATTAGAATTAATAGTACTTAAATCATTCTTGTTATATGACATTTGATCATTAAACATTGATGGATAGATGTAAAGAAGAAAGAATTCAAATTTCTCTCTTTTTACCTAACAGAACAAATGCAGATCTTTTTATTCACATAGGGTGTGTGCAAATACAAGACGGATATATATTTTTCTTAATTTATTATTTATTTGACAGACAGAGATCACAAGTAGGCAGAGAGGCAGGCAGAGAGAGAAGAAGGGAAGCAGGCTCGCTGCCGAGCAGAAAGCCCGATGCGGGGCTCGATCCCAGGACTCGGGATCATGACCTGAGCTGAAGGCAGAGGCTTTAATCCACTGAGCCACCCAGGCGCCCCCAAGATGGATATTTTTGACTGAGAACAATTTCGAAAAGCCTATCTTTAACCAATGCATCTTTAATTCATCTCTCTTTCATAGATTGCTATTTTTTATATTTCCCTAATAATCTTGTATTTGAGTGGTTAATTTTAGCTTTGATTCACACATACCTGGAAACTGTGGAATTCAACTTTCTTTCTCTTGCTGCCTAACCTGGAGAGACAGGTGAGAAACTTTTCGTGACTAACTATTGTGAGAATATTAGCAGTGAACATGTGGTTATCAATATGAACATATGTCAGCAAGAATTCTAATGAATTAGTTTAAAGGGTAGATCAGAGAAGTGAGTTTACAAGTTTACACAGCTGCCAAGCCTATTGTGATACAATGCCATTAATAGATTTCTGGATACTTTGAATACTTCCTTAATATGTTATATTGTTTGCTTAAATGAACATATTTTATCATTTTTGCTCAGTTACACCTGCAAATGCATTTTAAAGTATGCCCTAGAACTAAGTGACTACCTGTGAATGAAGAGTAAAAGTGATGTGTACGTTCAGCAACAAAGACTGCTGCAACAACTAAGAATTAGATTTCTGATGCCTTTTTCAAGCTGCATGTTGTGGGCAAGTTGAATTCTTTTAAAATAATGATACTTATATCTTTTATCTTAAAAGTAATGCAGATTCATTGAGTAACATACTATGGAAAATAAAAATAATATTTAAATTTAAAAATTACCCACAAAGTTATCACCTGAATAGAATCACTGTTAATGTTATTTTACTTTCTAGTTTACTAACTTTAACCATTAGACCACAAAAACATTGATATGGGTTAAAGAACCTTGCACTCCACTTTTTGTCTTGGCTCCACATTTTGGGCTTTTGCCCATGTTGCTATATAGCCAGGTAGATATGTGATTTTTAATGGCTGCATAATTACAGAATAATAATATAATTTAATTATAATTATAATGTAGAAATTATATTACTACATTGAATAATTATATCATAATTAATAGAACAATTCCTCTATAGCTGAGCAGGTACATCTTTCTGTTTGGTTTTTCTATTTTGGGAGATAATACAACCTAAAATACCATTCTACTTGGTGCCAGGGGAATAAAACTATGGCAGTGATGTGTATTCAAGGCACTGTACTCACAAAAGCTTTATACCAGTCATTTAATTTAACCCTCAAGCAAGATAGGGTATAGATAGCATTAATATTACTATCAACATTTAGGAGAATGACAAAATCATTTTTAGTCGTTTTACAGCTGATAAACAGAAATTACTGAGGCTTGGAAATACTAAGCAAATTGCCCAAGATAACTTACCTAGCAAGAAGTTGATTCAAGATTGTAATGCCCATTGTCCAAGTCCAGGGCTTGAACTCCTCACAACCAAAACACACTGTTTGAGGAAAGTAGGGACTATATGTGCCTATATTGATGTTGTCAGTTCTGTGAGGGAAATGAGCTGCATAAGCTCAGCAGTTAAGGAACATTTCAGGTAGAGCAAGCTGAGGGGCTGATAGGAGTGGCCCTGAGGCTTAGTGCTGGAGTTTAAAAAAATCAGAGGGTAGGGGACTGGAGTGATTCTTCTTTCTCACATCATAGTAACTTGTATCTTCCACTTTGGTAAAGTTTCTTTCTGCATATCTTTTGTCCTGTATTTGCCCTTTATTATTCTTCCACCTGAAAGACTTCTACAAATTCCATGTTAGATTTGGATAAAATATCTTCTCATTCATGAGATCTGTACTAACAATTCCAGCCCATCAAGTACATTCCCCCAGAACCACTCCTTAAATGTTCTCAGCACCATTTATTCCTACTTCTCGGTAGAGCCTAGCTGATCCTGCCTTAAAATGCTTCTTGACTCTTCATTATTTATGCTCCTCTTTACTGGTCTTGATTTAAACTCTTTGAAGTACTTCTCTCTATCTTGCACATCATAAGCATCAATAATTCTTGAATAAAATTGAGGAGGACACATTTGTATCCCAGAGCACACCTTGCCAGTGCTAAATATGCAGCTGTCATTCAATTAATAGTTCTTGATTGATTAATCTCATGTATATTTTTACCTTGTGTCTCTGCTTTAATTAGATATATATTTCTTTTTGGTATTTCCAAACTCTGTAACTATTTTTGGTTTTGTAATTCCACATCATCATTTGTGAATTCTAACCCTCATTTCCTGAATGCCCTTTCTGATGTTCTCTGTCAAAATCTTCTCTTTTTATCAATCTTATACCAAATCAGTTTCCCACTGAAGCTCAACAGGATTAAGCTTATAAAACCCCACCCATTACATTTGAGATAAAACCCTTTAATTGTTGTATAACTGCCTGTGACAATGCATTTTTTACACACTTATTTGCAGAATTTCTAATCCAAAATATTTGATATGCTATTACATCAACTTCTGACCCCAAATCACCTTAATCCCTCCTCTGACATGTTTTTGCTCATGGCTTCTTATCTACTCACCTCTTCTATTAAATGTCTGTTTCCTTGGTCAATTCAACTATAAAGGCATTTCTTTTCTTTAAAGGCTAACATTTTGCTTCCCCCCTCACCTAAAAAGTCTTTCATATAGCTGCTTTTTATTTAAATAAATTGTTTCTCGAGAACAGTGACCTTATTTATCCAGTTTATGTCACTCCCAAGAACTTCTTTTAAAGGTATTTGATTCATAATTGTTAAATAAATCAGAAAATGGCTCATACCATTTTTGCCATTCTCTCTGCCTTCTCTATTATATTAGAAGTTCTACACTGATGTAGATTTCATGGCTTCTTTTTCTATGCCTATGCTGTGTCTCAATCTTTAAGAAAATAAGTGTATTAACTAATGAATGAAAGTTTGTACCCTATGAAGATTTGTCCATAAATATTCATAGCAGCTTTGTTTCTAATAGACAAAACCTGGAAACTGTCAAAGGCCTCTCAGCAGTTTAATGTATAAACAAGTATGGTACATTAATACATGCACAAATGTGTAAACACACAAATTTGGAACATTAAACTCATCAATAAAATAAATGGATTACACTTACACTTAGTGGCATAAATGAGTCTCAAAATAATTATACTGAGTTAAAGCAGTCAAATGAAGAAGAGTACATACTATAAAATTCCATTTATAGAAAACGCAAATTCATCTAAAGGAGTGGAATGGTTGAGTCCTATGGTAGGTATACATTTAACATTTTAAGAATGTTCCACACTCTTGGTCTGCTTGTATTATATTCTTTTGCAATTGGTTACTTACTTTCTTTTGTTAGGCCTCATTATTGTTGATTAAATGTTGGACATTTTCTTTTAAAAACTTTAAGCAAAATGCTACATGAGTTTATTCTCTATCGAGAATTAAATGTTACTTCTGGCAGGCAAATATTCTAGGGAAAATCACCTCTACTTTTCAAGAGTTAAGATTTTACAGCGATGTGCTCATTCTTGCTTGGGTTGTTTATTTTGTTTTTCTATAAGTCCTGGAAGACAGCATATTTCAGTCTAACAAAAAGCTTGAGGGGTTTACGAGGGTCTCTCCTTAATTACAATTTAGCTTCTTAGTTCTGGGATTATTGAAAGTTAATTCAACACTTCAGCTTTTCAACTACCACTTTTGCTTTCATAATTGCGGGTTACCCAGAACAAAAAGAGCCCAAATTCTAAGATTAACTCATTTCACTTTCTCTATTCTTTGAGATCTTTATCTTATACATTCCTACTACCTTAGCAATTCTCCAGTGACTTTAAACATTTTCTTCTTCTTACTAAACTTTTTTTTAAAAAAAAAGATTTTATTTATTTGACAGAGAGATCACAAGTAGGCACAGCAGCAGGCAGAGAGAGAGGGGGAAGCAGGCTCCCTGCTGAGCAAAAAGCCCAATGTGAGGCTCCATCCCAGGACTTTGAGACCATGATTCAAGCCGAAGGCAGAGGCTTAACCCACTGAGCCACCCAAGCACCCCTCTTATTAAGCTTTTTGATTGTTCTGGACATGAAAGTTTTTCTTGTTCCTGAAGTGAGATTTGATTAAATTTTTAGCTCTTTTGAATTTATTTATTTATTTATTAAAAAAAAATTTTAGAAGGCTTGAGACTTCTTTTTTTTTTTTAATTTATTTATTTACAGAGAGAGAGAGAGATCACAAGTACGCAGAGAGGCAGGCAGAGAGGCAGGCAGAGAGAGAGGAGGAAGCAGGCTCTCCGCTGAACAGAGAGCCGGATGTGGGGCTCGATCCCAGGACCCTGGGACCATGACCTGAGCTGAAGGCAGAGGCTTTAACCCACTGAGCCACCCAGGCTTCCCTCTTTTGAATTTAGAATATAAGAATATCTAGATTAATTGGCAAAAATGTATAGCCATCCATATTTACTCTTCTAATTCTGTTATCATTTTCTTCCACCTGTTTTCACATCTACAATGTCCTTTTGTCCCTTTATTTTCTTTCTTTTCCCTCTTCCATTCCTCTTCTCTCTACTCTCTCTGCTTACCCATTCTTCCCCTATGCAGAACCTTTCTTTTCCTTTTTTGAATACCTTAATAAAATCTATACTTAGGAGAGGATATGATAAGCTCATTTTCATTGATCCCCAAATATAAATTACAGTTTCCTCTTGTCATGGAATAGTCAATGAAATTGACCTAGTTTTAAACTGTCTTGTACATGAATTTACTATGAGACAGGGGTAATAGGCATACCTTTTGTTATCTTAGAAAACTTGAAGTGATTTTCAGGATCCTTTCTTCAGTAAGATTACTTCATGGTAGGCAAAATGAAACACAGTGAAGCAAAATGTAACAACATATATGCATTTATGTATGGTAGTCTCCCTATATAATAAAATTATTTTTCCATGAGTTGCCTAGTGTGAAATTCTTCTTACTTTTCTTTGGCTTATTCTTAACGAAGACATTTAATATCCAAAATTACTGGAGAACACCAGCAGGAAAAAAAGTAATAGAAGAAGTAGAGGTATATCATTTGTTTGTGGTGCTAAACAGTTAATGTACTCCAATTCTGTGTTCTTGACATTCTCTTGCTTCTGGGAGATGGAGAAATAATAAATACTGGCAAAAGAAATTCAAAATAACCTATTTGTGGAGATGAACACTAGGGGAGATGCCTTCCACTTTTTCTTTTTTAATATACAAAGACTGAATAAATTGGGAGAATATTGGATTGATGTGTAAATTCTAGGACGGCCATAGGAAGAAGGGTGGATTGTATTTGATCTTAAAAAAAAATAGGAGTGGCACCTGGTGGCTCAGTCAGTTAAGCATCTGCCTTCAGTTCAGTCATGATCTCAGGGTCCTGGGATCAAGCCCTGCATCAGGCCCCCTGCTTGGCAGAGAGTCTGCTTCTCCCTCCCCCTCTACCCCTCCCTCCTGCCCATTCTCTCTCTCTCAAATAAAAAAATAAAATAAAATAAAAGAAATTCTTTTAAAAAATTAGTAAGAATTGATAGATAGAAATGGGAGGAGATGATGTAAACCAAATTCCATGAATAGGTATTAGTATGAGAAAAGATTTTGAAGCTAGGGAATTCTGAGTATTGAAAGGGACTTGTGAGAAGTCTGGCATGACTGAAGAAGAGTAACATAAAGAATATGACAGGCAAGAAACACTGCTGGGCTTATACGAAGTAAATCATGGCTAACAAAAAAAGTGATTTTTCCTATATGTGCACAATATGGAGCCACTGAAAATTTCTGACCAACAAATAGGGTAGTGATTAGATCCTTACACACAGGCAGTTTAGATTCTAAAAGCATGGTTACCGAGTAAGAAGTCCTCAACTTTTCTTTATTCCAAACCACATAAAATTTGGAGTTCCCTTTTAGAGAATGATTTTTTTTTTTAAATTTTTTATTTTTTATAAACATATATTTTTATCCCCAGGGGTACAGGTCTGTGAATCACCAGGTTTACACACTTCACAGCACTCACCAAAGCACATACCCTCCCCAATGTCCATAATCCCACCCCCTTCTCCCAAACCCCCTCCCCCCGGCAACCCTCAGT